>NC_081424.1:14392108-14693422 GCF_949786415.1 Peromyscus eremicus
GTTAAGGAGAAACACACCTCATTTCTACATAATTCTCCATCAAAGTGAAATGGTATCTGTAAGATAAACAATTATCAGTAAAGACAGTTCAACCATTCTTCTAATTACTGCCCAATACGTAGATACAACTAGTGGCATTTCTTTACCTCTGGGAGGCAATTTTGTTTTTCCTCATCCTCTACTGTTAAGTTCTAAGAGGGTTTTCATGTTGACTCATATCTAAAGTTTTTATTGTATTGTGGTAGCATTTTAGTAAAATTCCTAAATGGACACACACACACACACACACACACACACACACACACACACACACACATATACTCCCCCTGCTATCATCTCCCACCAGGAACTCCGACACAGGGAGAAGTGGGAAAATATAAATAGAAATAGTTTAAAGAGGATTTAGTTACTACTCATATTATTTTAAAGAAAACAAATCACCAAATTTAATTACTTAAATAACTTTTAAGTATTTAAGGGGATTGACAAACATATTTGTTACTATCTCGTCTATCTCCTTAGTATTTATATTTCTTTTTCAAAGAATCAGAGCTTTATTTTACTTTTAGATGATCTAGTCCCTCATAGTGGCGATGGTGTGGTAGAAGAGAAGAGTTGACATCATGGTAACCTGGAAACAGAAAGAATGCCTGTGTCATCTCCCACTACTGTTGCATCCAGGTTCCTAGTTTGTGGGATGATGCCACCCACTTTTAGACCCACTCTTCCCTCCTCAGTTAATCATCTCTGGAAATGTCTTCATTGACATACCAGAGATGTGTTTTACTAACCTTAGAATTGCTCATCAATCTAGTCAAGTGGACAGTCAAGATTGAGCATCAGAAATCCATCCTTCATCAGCTTGGCACCTCAAACAATGACACAATTTGTTTTATATTTACAGTGTCAGTGCATTAAATAACTGCCTCTCATGCTGCTAACCATGGCAAATTACTTGCAATAACTCTCAATAATTCTTTATATTTCTGTGTTAACGTTCTTTCCACAAAGCTTGGTTGTCCATCAAGATGCAAAAATCCACACAGGATTTTGTGTGTGGGTTGGTCTTGTGGCTTTAACAATGGCTATGTGGCAGAAACTAACTTGTCCCTTTCCAAGTCTAGACTTTTAGAGACTTCCATTCTGTGCCTTTTAAGGCACTGAAGCCAACACATGAAGGAGCTTCTTTTTGCAGTTACTATTGTCCAAGTGGTATGTGTGTTCTTGGGTCCATCATACAGCTTTCAGCATCAGCTGACCCACCATGGGACCTAGGGTAGAAATACGAATCTTAATGAGACCAACAAAAGAAACATTAAGCTGAGCACAGTCCAAAGTTCTCATCAAGATGTCATGGGTAAATAAAATTATAATTATGTTTTAAACTACCATGTTTTGAGATCATTTATTACAGGAGAATAAAAAAAGTATTTCAAGTGGAAAGCAGGTAATTTCATAGGTGAAAGATTATTTTGTTACTCTACCCAGTCACTGTCTACCCCTTATAAGTTCAATTATTTCAGTGGAGGAAAAGACAAAGGTTTATCTTTTGTTTTAGGGAAAATGAATCATCAAATTTATGTATTTTGAAATGTACTTCGTTCATGAGGGAGTGATTGACAAACATATTTGGTATAACTTAATTTATCCCACTGTATTTATTTTTCAGTCAAAAAGAGCCTCATTTTTGTTTTAGATTATCCAATTGAGTGTGGTGGGAAGGGTTTGGCAGCACAGAGGGGTTCACACTGTGGTGGCACTGGAAAGAGAGAAGGAATGCCTGTGCTCTTTGTCCACCCTTATTGCATCCAGGCTATGCTGGGAAAACTGAATTTTATTTAAAACATAAAAATATTCTAGTAGAGAGTTGATGGTTCTTATTCTTTTCCCTGAAACAATTAAGGATTCTATTTTTCTGTTCCCTCTGCTGTTGTAGAAACTCCTCTTGGTTTTACAGAGTGAGGGGAACAATTTGGCAATTTTCCAAAGAATAACTATAGACATATGTTTAGGATACAAACTGCAATTTGCTGAACCCTGCATAATTTATTGTGCCTTCTCCTACCAGAGTGATTTCTGCCAAACATTCAAATGTGTACACTAAATCGGAATTTTCAATAGGTGGTATAAAAGGGGAATTAAAGACCTGGATAACCTCCTTCTTTTTCTTCTTCTTCTTCTTCTTCTTCTTCTTCTTCTTCTTCTTCTTCTTCTTCTTCTTCTTCTTCTTCTTCTTCTCTTTTTCTCTCTCTATTTTTCTCTCTTCTATTAATTAAAAAAATAATACGATATACTCTCAAATTTCTGTTTATATATGGCCTGAGGCAAACAATCAACTTTTGAAAAATTGCCTTGCCTTTGCCCTTTTAGATTATGACATGAGACGTAGCTGACAAAAACATGTCCACAGCCTGATTATTGTCTCATCATTTCCTTGCACTGTCCCCTGTAAGGCAGTCATTCCTTGACTCCAAGGCATAGAACAGGATGGCAGAGGAGGCCAGCTCAACATGATACCGGGGACCTCAACACCAGGCTGTGCATTTTTCTAATAGTTTTAAGCATTCTTTGTTATGGAAAGTTATTGGGAAGGTGTATCAAAAGATATAATACAATAGATAGAGGACAATTTGCTAGAGGAGGTTTTTCTCCTTCTGCCATGTAGAGCCTGGAGACCAAATTCACATTGTCAGACTCAGCTGCAAGTGTTTTAACCCACGGTTTCATCTTTGATCCTAGGTTTATAAATTCTTAAAACACCTAACAATAAATTTAGTGATTTATTTCTAATTTAATTAATGTGTAGAGTCTATCCTTGAAGGTAAAAGCTCTTCCTGAGAAGTACAAGAGAAGCTCCAAAAATGCAAAAAGACATGTAATATACACAGATGCAAAAATTGCTTTTAGAGGGAGGTACTAGTTGAGTACGGTAGCTCTGCAATGTTCATACTCGAGGCTGAGGCAAGAGCAGCTTGAGCTAGAGGATAGCCCTGTTTTGTAGTACATCCCTATCTTAAGACAAAAATCATTAGGGTTGAAAATGTAGGTTGGCAGTAGAGTTCTTGCCTAGCGTACACAAAGCCCCGGCTTTGAACTCTATTCTCATTCTCTCTCTCTCTCTCTCTCTCTCTCTCTCTCTCTCTCTCTCTCTCTCTCTCTCTCTCTCTCACACACACACACACACACACACACACACACACACACACAGCAATTATTCAGTTTTTTTCAGATTTATAGCAATATCAGATCAAAATACCAGTGAATTATTGTATGCAACAATAAAAATGCCTTATATCTGAAATTATACTTGAGTAGTCAAAGCCTTTAGGAAAAGTAGACTAAACAAAAGGGCCCAAATACTGAACATGCTGTGAAATCACACATGTAACTATAAAATTGATACACTAAAAGGAAATGTGTAAAAAAGAACTGAAAACTTCTTAATGGAATTTAATGGAATAAGTGGTAATAGAGAGAATGTAGATCCACATAGAGACAAATACAAACGTAGGCAGATGCTGAAGCATGTCCAATTATGTACCTAAGAAACATGTATGCAAAGGAAGTGCACAAGCCATTGTGTAAACTGATAAATGATGTCAGAGTGTTAGCAAGGTTGTTGGAGAAAAGCTATCATTATCTTGTATTTGTACTTAATGATAAAACAAATTCCCGAAGGAATGGTTTTCCAAACCGTGAAAAAGAAACCTTACAATGTTAGAAAACAGATAATATCTCTGGAAGGCAATGCTTCAAAGTACAAAACCACAAAGAAAAGTTGAAACTCATTAGCAATTTGTAGATAGAACTGAAATGAATGTAAAGTTGATACAGGATCTCATTTCATACTTTCAAAAACTTAACCTGGAGAGGGGGAGGCTGTGAGAATGAAAGGAACCAGAGCCAGGGTGTGAGCTGGGGAGCGTGATCAGCAAGAAAAAAGTATGCATGAAAATTTCACAGTAAGTTCTTTTACTATGCACGTTAATTCAAAAAACTAATCAAAATTAAACAATATAATATAGCAGACTTTCTTTTGGCCACCAACCAGCTCCCAAATTAAGACACGGAAACTTACTACTAGTTATGAATGCTTGGCCTTGGTTTAGGCTTGTCCCACTAGTTCTTATAACTTATATTAACCTGTTTCTCTTCATCTAGGTTTTACCTTGGGACTTTTTTACCTTTCTTTCATTCTGTATGTCCTACTTTTCCTGCTTCCTCCATGTCTGTCTGCCTGGTGGCTGCTCCCAGGCATCTCCTTCTCTTTCTCCCTCATTCTCTCCTCTCTCTCTCAAGCCTAAATTCCTCCTCCTATTTGTTCTCGCTGCCCGCCAACTCAGCCTTTCCCTCTCCTGTCTAGCTATTGGCCATTTAACATTTTATTAGACCAATCAGGTGCCTTAGGCAGGCACAGCAACACATCTTTACATCATTAAACAAACTCAGCATAAACAAATGTAACACATCTTTACATAGTTAAACTAATAGTCCACAACAATATAAAATATAAATAACAGATGCTTGTATATTAACATATGATACAGCAATGAATACTAATTATCCTTTGTAGCTCGAGTTTTCCCGCCTGGCCCACAGTCAGGACAAATCTCTATCACCTGCCAGTCCCACAGCCTCAGACCCGACCAAGTAAACACAGAGACTTATATTGGTTGCAAACTGTATGGCCGTGGCAGGCTTCTTGCTAACTGTTCTTACAGCTTAAATTAATCCATTTCCATTAATCTATGCCTTGCCACCTGGCTCGTGGCTTACCGGCATCTTCACATGCTGGTTGTCATGGTGGCAGCTGGCAGTGTCTCTCTGACTCAGCCTTCCACTTCCCAGCTTTATTCTCCTCCTTGCCCTGCCTATACTTCCTGCCTAGCCAACGGCCAATCAGTGTTTTATTGATTAATCAGCAGCACATTTGCCATACATCACACAGCAATCCTTTATACATCATCTTTATATACTCTTATTTTATACATAAAATTGAAATCACATTACACCAATTACAGCACAGTACATTAGTACTTTGAGTGAAGGTTGTACAGTTTTACTTTACCCAAGGAAAACTGACATTTTTGTAAAAATAATTCTGCTTACTAAAAAAAAAATCTCTTCCCATCTACCTCAGGCTTCAGGAACAATGATGCAATTTAGTTGTCTGTATTTTATTCTTTAATTTCCATTTCTCACTTGCTTCCTTCTCTCCTTCTTACAATATATTTAACATATTCTTTAATCTTTTATTCTCCGTGGTCGTTCTTGTAGAAATTCATTTGATGAATATGCAGGAGCCATCAACCAAGTTACTGAGTCTATTTTAGGAAACAGAATTGAAAAAGTGAAAAGAATAGACTGAAATTCCCAAGTCAATGCCATGAGAAAGGAGATAGAAACCAATTATGATTCAAAGTACAGGTTGTTATTTTACAAGTTAAAGATTATCTTAAACTGACTTTTGTCCAGCCGGACGTAGTAAAAGAACAGAGGTGGGTGTAGTTGTCTTTGTAAATCCACATGCATGAAATTTAGATGGAAAATGCATGTTTCTGCATAGAGTATGTGTGTTAAGAAGGAAATACTGAAGGGAAGAGTAATGAAAGTAGGATGATGCGTCAGCACATCAGCTGCAGATTTGAAATTTTAGAACAGCCAATCAAACCTCACTGAAGTGACATCTGAGTGAAAAATGTCATGTGATTATGTAGCTAGGACTTCCTGAAGAAGGAAGGAATGCAAAGCATTACCAAAGCAAAGTGTGCCTGATTCATTCAAAATAGCAAAGGGATGAGAGCAGGAGTGATTCTCGAAGATAGGTTGAGAGAGATTGGGGAAAGACTGAACTTGAAGTTTAGTGGAGCCCTTGTAAAGGATTACATATTTATTTTAATGGAATTTGTGTATAATTTTATATTTTTTAGTGTGTGACTAGATTATTTCTATGGACTAATTAAATCAGAATTGTTCTAAAGGTCTTAAAGGCTTCTGTTTTTATCACAGAGAGCAGTTTCTATTTACTGGGTAGAGTTGGGGAATCATCCAGATAGACAGATGGATGTGTGGATAGATAGGTAGAGGGACAGATAGACACACAGAAGCTACTGCGTTGTGTTAAACGTCTTCCATCTAGTTATTTCAAGCCAGGCTGTTGCCAACAACAGGCAATGGGCTTCTGTCACAAGATGAACTTCACTGTTCATCTTCCAGCCCCATCTGAGCATTGTCACTCAGTGTTGGACTTGGCTGGGCCTCGATCTTACTAAGTTCTTGGAAATAGGGGTATTAATTGTGCAGCCTCAGTTTCCCGTTCTTTTCTCAGTGTGAACTGGTCCTTTTCCAACGTTGTTTGACTTCTTTGGAAAATATATCATATCTTAGGAATTCCTCATGTTGCTTAACTGGTAGTTCTGTTAAGTTTTGGTTCAATGTCTGTTTTTGTTTCCTGTTTCTTTGGTTCCCATAGGTTTCCAGAAAAGAGAAGAGGGAAGTTATTGAGATATACCATCATGTTCAGAGGGGAAATTCTCATTGGTACTGTGTAAAGGTAAGAGAATTTTATAGTTACTTATTGAATTGTCTGCAAAGATTATCACAAAATTAATGGGCATGATTGTTGAATATTCACAAAGTGAAAAAGTTCCATATATATATATCCAAAGCTTTAGAAGCCTTCTCCATCAGACTGCCTACCCTGTAATAGAATTTAATATATTTTGTTGTACATTTGATGATTTTAGTTTTAAAGTCTGCAATTCCTTGACTTCCAGTTTTATAATCAGAAAAAATAAATTATAAAATAACTTGAATTGCTTTTTGCATTTACATTTTTCTCCTTAACAGAAACATTTTTATTAAGGAAAGTTATTTGTTGGTAAAACCATTGATTTTTGTTTGATTTCCTATATTTAATGGGATTGTGGGAACTGGTAATATGTTCACATGTGAACTAAACACTTGAATGACTTCGAGGTTGAACTGGGGCTATCAAGCTCTTTGTGAGCACATTTTCATGATAGTGCTTGTCTTTACTCATACTACATAATTGGCACTTACTCTTGGCAGACCATGACATTTGAGTTCCATTTCCTTGAAAAAGAACATGATTCACACGGGGCTCCTTGAGAAGGTTCTGTGTATTTAGATGTGACGTTCTGAAAAGTGAGGTTTCTCCTCATGTGTCTCCATCACTATGGCAGCCACAGACTTAGCAGGCATCCTGCTTTTGATTCTCACAGCAGGACTGCACGCTCAGGCAAGTCTTTTAGGTCATGGAAATAGTAATGTGCTCTTTCCCAAATGCTTCGCTCTTTACATTTGAAAAGTATTGATTATTATACTCCCTCCTGCCAGGTCAAAGGAGTGTGTTTTATTGATGACATAAGTCTCTTTGAAATCATCAGTAAGGACCCCCTAGTTCACAAAAGGATAAAGAACACAACCCATCCTACATTTGCACACTGGCTTTGACTTTTGCCCTCCTTTCCAGTCTTGCCTTTTTCATGTTGCTCTTGCCTTAGTTCTGAGCTGCACTCCATGAGCTGGCATCCAGGAGACACAACCAGGCTCAGTGTCGCAGCAAACAGGCCCTCCCCTGGTTCCTTAGAGAGAGAGAGAGAGCCAGTGAGTCTGTCCAGTTGGTGAACTCCCCTTTTTCCCCACACCCACAAGCTGAAAGAAAGCCTCTGCAAGAGTGGTTCTCTGTCCAACAGTAACACAATGGAGAGCGTGTGAACAATTGGCTGGACTTAGCATGGCACAGCGGGTGGGGCTTGGTGTCAGAGCCAAGCAGGAGTAGCTCTCAGACAATGGACCCTTCATGCTCTATGCAAATTTCCTGACTTCCATTTCTAGGGTTTTTCACACTAAAGGGGATATAGTGTCAACGTGGGCCAACACTACCCACAACACCCAGAGCACTGGCCTTTCAGGTCACTACCACATAACTTCGGTCTCACTGACTCTAAGTGACATTTGCTGGTTCCAAAGCCAAAGCTGAAATCCAGATGTGGATTCTATTTTTCCAGAGTCTTAAGCTTGCTCTGCACCCCTCCCTTTCTAGACTCTCCCAAATGAATTTAATTCTAGGTCTAGCAAGGGTTTTGGTAAACCAAGTGAACATTACGGTTCTCAAAAATATGTAGTAATTACATATAGCTGCAAAGCATCACTGTTTTGAGGAATTCTCATATTATCTTACAAAGCGTTCACTATTTGAACAGCAACAGTAGAAAACACATAAAATCACAGTGGGAAAGGATGTTGCCAGGCTTGGTCTTCGTGTTGTCAATCCTTTGAAGTAAAAATGTCACTAGGAAAGAATATGATTGTACCTTCTAAATTTTATGTTTTCTTTCTTCCAGTACGAGGCTGTCTCTGTCGAGAGTGTATCCAATTTTAAATACAAACTACAATAAAATTCGTCAGCCTAATCAGAATCTGAGTCTATCACTTGCTCTAAAAGCGGAGGCCTAACTCACAATGGGAGCATCTCTGTGCCACTTTCTGCACATGTTTGAAAAATGGTAAGAGCTAAATGTTACTCACATCAATCAAGTGTCTGTGTGCACATTGCTTTCAAGGAGTGGGATGTGAAAAAACAGCTGGCAGCTATAGGAATTTTGTGAATGTCTATAAAATTTTTATTATGTTTTATTTTGTACTTAATTATAGAAATCCAGAATGGCATTTATATCATGGAAAATATTCTATTGTGAAGGAATATATTTCAGTTAATCACATGTTTCTAAGTTCATAGTTATTAAATATCATAGGAGAAAATCCAGATGGCTGAGAATATGTTTTTATAAAGTATGCAGTGTTTATGGTGAGGGAAAAAAATCAAATATTAAATTTGTATCACCTACATGCATTAAATATAAAAATATTGGTTTTACTTTGTAACTGATTAAATATTTCATAAGATGCTTTCATGTGATGGCACTGTGCCAAAGGACTCATGACCTCAGCCGGTGTGCATACTGAGGGTTCATTATAGTAACTCGTTAGGGATTTAAGCACTGTAGCCATTCTGGGAAATAGAAAGTGAAGACTAGGCATGTTCCCTCTAAGGATTCCTGATTCTTAGTTAGATGAAGCATTCATGTACTGAGTGCGGTCCAAACAGAGTGCAAATGCTGAAAGAGAAATGAAGCACTCAAGCAAACCAGTGAGCTGAGAGGGAATGTCTGACTTGGTGACAGAATTTATTCCACCAACAAACAAGTAATTGAAGGATCATTGTCTTAGATCAGTTGTTCAAACATAGTACCTGACCAGGCTATACATAAAGAATACATATTTACTTTGGTCTAGAAATGGGATGCTGAAGATACTTCCTTGTCTTCCAGAAGTGGATTTGGGCTGTGTCCACTCATGGACAGAGAGAGTCTTACATAGTATGTGCACTATTTGAACTGTTTGAATCCAAGTACCCCCATTAGGTCTCATATACCAACACTGGGAGGCATGAGTGTTGGTTTTGGTGTAAGCAAAACATACCATAAAAAAACAGGAAGAGTCCAGTAAAAAGAGCTAAGTCAAGGAAAAGAGTATTTAGACTGGCCGGATAATATAAAAATAATTCTTTGCCAAGCCACATATGGAGTGCTAGAGTCAATTATGGTACTAATCTTGATTAACAATAACTGTTAATCAAAATTGACAATTGGAAACATGCATAGGAGGTGACCAAGAGAGTGAGAGAATTTAAATCTATGAGATATGATAACAGGATGAAGGTCTGATAATATTCCTCCTACAAATTAGGAGAAATGTGATGACTTATACTTTTGCTTTGTGCTCACTCAATGGTATGAAAGAGAGATTATGTTCGGTATGGTTCCATAAGTGCTGCTAGTGTCACAGCAAAACTTTAGAAGGATGGACATCACAGTAACCAGTAAGTGTCTAGCAGTAAAAATAATCTGGAAGTGTTAGAGGTAGCCTCAGAAGGAAGGTTTGTATGCAACGTAGTATCAGAGTATCTATAGCAAAGTCATAAAGTCTACTTCTTACAGAAGCAGAGCCATACCATTTCTTTAGATGCTCCAAAGCTTCTGTATCCTCACATTTAAATAAGAAAAATGGTTATGCATCAAATTCTTAGGGTTATTTTCAATATTTGATGAGTGCTTAATCTGCACACAGACTAGTAGATCTGAGATGCTCTGTACAGTTAACCAACCAAAGGCTTGGCAATGCCTTAACAGTCATTACAGACTCAAATCACACAAGACCTGCACAAGACTAGCCCTGTCAACATTTCATCACAGATGGGGGAGGGGCCACGAGACCAGTTCATTCCAGAGGGACTGATGGCCATCCATGGTTGTTGAGGGTTGAGATATCATTGTCTTCAGTAGTGCACCCACAGATAATGCTCCACTAAACAACCTCCATCCAGAACTGGGACAAAGTAACTCAAAAATCGGTGGGTCGCACAAAAAACGAACACATGAACATGCTAGCAGGACTTGTTGGGCATGAGAGGGAGCGGCATGGTGTGAAGGATGGAGATGAAATGACTGAAAGCCGTTTAACAAATGTGCGGAGCCATCAGTCAAAACAGCTTTGTGAGATGCCTTCTGATAGCATTCAGTTTTTTACTGAAAGGAATTAGCCATACAATGCATTTTTAGTATTTTCTCCATTCCCTGATTCTTCCCAGATCTTCCTTTCCCAACCAACTTCATTTGCTTTTCCTCACATTCTCTGTCTTTAAAACAACAAACAAAAACAAAACAGAAGAAACACCCCCTCATCACACACACACACAAACCCACAAAAATAGAAGTTGAAAGAAACAAGCAAGAGACAAATAAGACAAAAAATGTACAAACAGCAAATTGAGACAGTAAGTACAAAAATACCACTGAGCTGTTTTGTGTTGGCCTACTATTCCTGGGCGTGGGGCCTGCGTTGAAGTGTGGTGAATATACTCAGTGAAACTCCACTGAAGGAAATTGATTTTTTTCCTTCACCAGAAGGCACTGATCACTGATATCTTTATGGTTAGGGGTAGGAGCCTATTTCCAGTCTCCCTTCTCAATGCTGGGACTCCATCTGTCTTGAAGCTATGCTCACCTTGTATGTACTGCTACAGTCTCTTGAGTTCATATGCACATCAGTCTCGTGTCAGAAAGACACTGTTTCGAGTCACCCATCATCTCTGAGTCTTACAATCTTTCTGCCTCCTCTTCTGCATAGATTCCCCAAGCCTTCAGGGAAGGGCTTTGGTGAAGATGCCTCATTTAGGACTAAATGCTCCAAAATCTCTTACTCTCTGCAGACTATCTCCTTGTGGGTCTATGTGATTAGTTCCCATCTGCCACAAGAAGCTTATCTGATGAAGGCTGAATGGTGTTCTGGTCTATAGATATAACAATACGTCATAAGGAGTCACTCTATTGCTATGCTCCTTTAGCAGACTAATAGCAGGAGGTCGTTTCCTAGGCCTACAATCTATGTAATCTCAGGTTCTTGGTCACTTCATCAGTGTCAAGTATTGATTCAATCTCATGCAATCAGAAAGTAGTTTGTTGCCCCCACAACATTTGTGCCAGTATTTTGCCAATATATTTTACTGGCTGATCACTGTTTTAGGTCACAGGGTTTGTAGCTGAGAGATATTAATGATTGGATTTCTCCTCCGGTAACTTGCAGAGTACCTTCCAGTACCATAAATGTTTGCCAGCAAGGGTGAAGCTTCTAGTAAACAATGAGATAAAATTTAAAGCATATATCAGTGGCTTAGGTGTCATCACAGTTCTGGTTCTCTTTTTTTTCCTAAAGCAAACAAGATACTAAAGATAAAGAACTGGAGAAAGTACAGCTTTGTACATGACAGTGAACCAGTAAGTTATAAAATATATAGCAGAGTGACCGAAAAACAGATGTTTTAGAGTTGTAGAAGAAAACAAAGTCCTGGGCTGGAGAGATGGCGCAGAAGCTAAGAACACTGGCTGTTCTTCCAGAGGTTCTGAGTTCAATTCCCAGCACCTATATGGTGGCACACAACCATCTGTAATGAGATCTGGCTCCCTCTTCTGGCCATCAGGGATACATGCAAACAGAACACTGTATGTATACATAATAAATAAATAAATCTTTAAAAAAAAGAAAAAAGAAGAAGAAAACAAAGTCCCCAGCAGCCACCGAAGGTAAAGTTCTGTAAAGTTTGAAAAGTTCTATAGACTACCAAGAATTGGACGGCTACATAGATATCAAAAATGACTTGCATGGGCTTTGAGAAACAAAGAATTCTCTTCAGAAATTCATACTATATTTTGTTAAGAGGTAAGAAGAGTTGAAGATGTGGGAGTAACTCAATTATAAACATGGGTGTGAAGTTTATCTACTAGTTACCAGAAACTTGTTTCCAATAAATCAGGAATAGTTAAAGAAAGGACATCGCAAGAATTCCAGATGGGAGACAGGAAAAGGTGATTTGGACAATATTATTTTATATTAGAAGGAAACATCTGCCATGGGTCAGTGATCATGAGACTCCAGGAGAAGATGGAATATTCAAGAGCTCACTGATAAATGCAATTATTGCTGGCTTCAGAAATATTTTTCCTAAGGAAATTATGGTTCATTTTATAGATTGGTACATAGAAACCATAATCTGGAAACAGATGTGCCCTCATCTGGAGAATCTTCATTTCTAGATTCTATCTGTGGACTGAACTTAAAATATAAAAGATCAGGGTGAAATACAGATGTAAATATACAGTTCCCATCTCATGAAGATCATTTCCTATCCCTGTTGGCAATTATCATCTGTCTAAATGAGAATCATTTTTCTGGCTTGCATTCCATTATTATTTCTTGTTCTTGTTATAGATTTTTATGAGCCCCAAGAGTATTTATCAGTAATGTTTTGTGCATGCAGAGTTTGTTTTTCTTTTTCTCCTGACTCAGTTTCCTTGTTCACATGTCCGTTCTGGATCGTTATCTTTCACCACTGGGTCAATTTTTTTTTTAAGTTTTGAATTTTTAGTTTATTAAACAAGCTGTGATCTTCAAACATGGGATAAAAATAAGAATCAAGGATGATGTCTTTGAGTTAGCAAGGAGGAATGGAATCGAGTACTCATGTATTTGTGTGTATGTATGCATGTGCATACACACCACACACACACACACACACACACACACACACACACACACATATTACTATTGCTTTTTCCTGCATGGACAATGTACCTTATTGCCATAATTGCTCTCACTCATATATCAAAATGATATTATCACTTGCATCTGGAAAACAAATATCCTACACAGCATTTCAGAGATGACTCAGTATGTAAAAGTGCTTGTTCTGAAAGCCTGGCCATCTGGGTATGTTAGCAAAAGTTTTCTGATGGAAGTCCCCCTAGTGTTTCTTTTATAAGACATGATTTTATTTCACTCTTGATCTAGAAAGATCCCTTTCTGATATACAGCTCTACTTGAAAGCTAATTCTTAAAAGCCACCCTTACATAGTATTTCAGTGTTTTTTGGTTTCCGCTGTTGCGGGTGAAACATCAGCTGCCATTCTGAGTGGTCTTTCTTTGAGGGTAATCTTGTTTTCCCCCAGTGGCTGAGTTGAAGATTTTAACCTTCAGTTCCACTATACTTAGGAACAGAACTTCTTTTTATTTGTTCTTGGCCTTCTACTTCTGCCTGTGAAATATCATTTTTTTTCTATGCTAGATTGCCAAATAATACCTCTGTTAGCAACTGATATCCTCCAAATACTAGATATACTTATAAAGTAAGAAAGGTCATTCTCATCTTGCAGTTTTTTCTAGATTTTTTCATTGCATGTTTATCCATTACCATAGCATAGCTTCTTCATGGACATCTTTCTTTTTGCTTTATTGTTTGAAATTTCCATTCAGGTTTTAATTATAACAATTAAAATAACAGTGTAAGCACAGAAAATGCAGAGTCTGGGGTAAGAGACTTTGCAAACATTGAATCTACACTTTATTTCTAAGACTTGTTATCAATAAAATGGTGAAAAATAGCTTTGGGACTATTTTATGATTATTATGCATTAAGATTATAATGAGTATATACTGTGAAGATGTACATTAAAATTATGTTTACCTGTTTATTTGTGGGTTTTAGTGTGACTAAAAGTTAAAGTATGTTTGTGGCTTATGTGGCATATGCAGTAGAAATCATGTTAGCTTTACCTAGCATTTGTAGGTTTCCTGGGATGATTGCTGGACATTAAAAAAAATAATTATGACATTATTTCATAAACTTGCAAAAGGAAATGATAAATGAATTCTGTGAACACACTTTATAACTCTTCCCCCAGAATTTGCTTTAGTAGGAGATGGCTTTGCTTTTGTTTCTACTTACAAATATCAATATTCTCTTTAAAATGTCTGGTAATATAGATCTGTTTACATCCAGGATTAAAAAAAAAACACACAATGTTGATTAAAATTCATTCAGAAAAAAAATACTTCTAAGACATTGAATACTATGTACCAACTTGTATGACTTTTAAATTAAGGTTCCATTCCATATGTGAGCTAAAAATACATTCCACATCAAAATGATGGATACCCGAGGCTAGTGACAGCAGAAGGAAAGGAGTCTGTGGAAAGGCTCATTAATGTGTGCTAAATTCCAATTAGGTGGTAGTAAGAATCTCTGTTCAGCAACTGCGTATTAGCATAACTGCAAGTAATGAAAATGCACTGTGCATTTAAAGAACTGTGAGATAGGAGTATGAAAGTTTTCACCATAAATAAATGACAAATACTTGAGACAGTTTAATTAGTACATGTTACACAATATGTGAAGGTATCAAAACATTACTTGGTATTCCATTTACATGTGTAGTTTGTGTTTCAACTAAATAAATTTCAACAACTAAAAAAATATTAAAAAAAGAAGATAGGTCTCTGGAAAGAACAATACTCAACTTCATTTGGAAAAACAGAAAACCCAGGATAGCTAAAAGAATCCTGTACAACAAAGCAACCTCTGGAGGCATCACCATCCCTGACATCAGGCTCTACTATAGAGCTATATTAGTAAAAATAGCTTGGTATTGGCATAAAAACCAACATGTGGACCAATGGAATCTAATTGAAGACCCTGACATTAACCCACATAGCTAAGAACATCTGATTTTTTGACAAAGAAGCCGTAACTGTACAATGGAAAAAAGAAAGCATCTTCAACAAATGGTGCTGGCATAACAGGATGTCAACATGTAGAAGACTGCAAAAAGAACCATTATCTGTCACCACGCACAAAACTTAAGTCCAAGTGGATCAAAGACCTCAACATAAATCCAGTTACTCTGAACCTGATAGAAGAGAAAGTAAGATATAGTTTTAAATGTATTGGTACAGGAGACCACTTCCTAAATATAACACCAGTAGTACAGACACTGAGAACAACAATTAATAAATGGGACCTCCTGAAACTGAGAAACTTCTGTAAGGCAAAGGACACAGTAAATAAGACAAAATGACAGCCTACAGAATGGGAAAAGATTTTCACCAACCCCACATCTGACAGAGGGCGGATCTCCAAAATATATAAAGAACTCAGGAAATTAGACATCAAAGTAACAAACAATCCAATTAAAAAATGAGCTATAGAGCTAAACAGAGAATTCTCAAAGGAAGAATTTCAAATGGCTGAAAAACATTTAAGTAATTGCTCAGCATCCTTAATCATCAGGGAGATGCAAATCAAAATGACTCTGAGATACCATCTTATACCTGTCAGACTGGCTAAGATCAAAAGCACTGCAGACATCTTATATGGACAGGATGTGGAGCAAGGGGAACACTCCTCCACTGTTGGTGGGAGTGCAAACTGGTGCAGCCACTTTGGAAAACAGTATGGCGGGTTCTCAGAAAATTGGGAATCAATCTACCTCAAGACCCAACTATACCACTCTTGGGCATATACCCAAGGAATGCTCAATCATACCAGAAGGACACAAGCTCAACTATGTTCATAGCAGCATTGTTTATATAGCTAGAACCTGGAAACAACCTAGATGCCCCTCAACTGAAGAATTGATCAAGAAAACGTGGTACATATACACAATGGAGTACTACTCAGCAGAGAAAAACAATGACATTATGAAATTTGCAGGCAAATGGATGGAACTAGAAAATATCATCCTGAGTGAGGTAACCCAGAATCAGAAGGACAAACATGGTATGACTCCTTTTTAAATAGATACTAGATGTAAAGCAAAGGATAACCAGACTGCAACCCACAAGTCCAGAGAAGCTAATTAATAAAAAAGACCCAAAGAGGGATACATGGATCACCCTAGGAAGGGGAAATAGATGAGATCTCCATGAGTAAACTGGGGATGAGAGGTGGGCAATGGAGGGTAGGAGATAGGGGATGAGAACATAAGGGAACAGGATGGTTGAGCTGGAATAGGGTTGGAGAGGGAAAGCAAGGAAAGAGATTACTTGATAGAGGGAGATTGTAGCTGGAGTTTTGTCCAGTCCTGCCCAGCACTATGGACCCTGCAACCACTTATAAAATAATCACTCAGAAACTTATATTAATTAAACTGCTGGGCCATTAGCTCAGGCCTACCACTGACTAGCTCTTACACTTAACTCAGCCCATTTCTGTTAATCTATATGTCGCCAAGTGTTCCGTGGCTTTACCTGTTGCCTTTACATGTTGCTCCCTGGATGGCAGACTGTAGCTAGAGTTTTCCTGCCTGGCCCACGGTCAGGGCAAATCTCTCTCACCTGCCAGTCCCACAGCTGCTTAGACCCGACCAAGTAAACACAGAGACTTATATTGGTTACAAACTGTATGGCCATGGCAGGCTTCTTGCTAACTGTTCTTACAGCTTAAATTAATCCATTTCCATAAATCTATACCTTGTCACATGGCTTGTGGCTTACCGGGATCTTCATATGCGGCTTGTCATGGTGGTGGCTGGCAGTGTCTCCCTCACCCAGCTTCCTGTTCTCTCAATTCTCCTCTGTTAGTCCCGCCTATACTTCCTGCCTGGTCACTGGCCAATCAGTGATTTATTTATTGACCAATCAGCAACACATTTAACATACAGACCATCCCACAGCAGCAAACTGGCATCTCCCTGCTGCAGGACTGCTGGGGCTTGGCGGGAGTTGGAGTGAAACTCTCCAGCTACAGAAGATATCATGGGGATAGAGAGAAACCCAGGGCTAGGGAAACTGTCAGGAATCCCCAAGGATGTCCCCAGCTTGGGCTACTAGAAATAGTGGAGAGGTGCCCAAACTGAACTGGCTTACCCCAGTGATCAGACCAGTGAATACCCTAACTGTCATCACAGAGCATTTCTCTAGTAACTGATGGAAGCAGATGCAGAGATTCATGGCCAAACATCAGGCCAAGCTTCAAGAGTCCAGTAGGAGAGAGAGAGGAGGGATTCTTTGAGCAAGTGCATCAGGATCATGATGGGGAAACATGCGGAGATGACCAAACAAAACTAGTGGGAAATCATGAAAGTTGGATCAATGGCTGTGGAGCCTACATGGGACTGGACTAGGCCCTCTGCATGGTGCAACAGTTGTATAGCTTGATCTGCTTGGGGGGGTCCCCTGGTGGTAGGATCAGAATCCATCTCTGGTGCGTAAGAGGGCTTTTTAGAGCCTACTACCTATGATGGAACACTTTGTGCAGCCTTGGGGCAGGGGGAAGGGCTTGGACTTGCATCTATTGAATATGTCTCCCCATAGGAGGCCTTGCCTTCTTGTGGGTGGGAGTGGGGGTGGATTGAAAGGGGGAGACTGGGGGTGGAAGGAAGTAAGAGGGGGATCTTTGATTGGTGTGTAAAATGAATGAAAATTTTTTCTTAATAAAAAAAAGAAAAAAGAAGATAGGTCTCACGTTAAGTATAGAAACTTTTAAAAATTATTTAATCAATGTGGTAATTCTGAACTAGAATAATGAATTTATATATTCATTTTATATATATGTGTGTGTGTGTGTGTGTGTGTGTGTGTGTGTGTGTATGTGTGTGTGTGTGTATATTGCAAGCCACAAGGACCTAAGTTTAACCCACAGAACCTGTATGAAAACCTAAGGAATGGTGTTACACATCTGCAATCCCAGCACTGAGTAGGCAGATCCCCGGGTGTACTTGTCAGCAACCAATCTGTTACTAGGCATCTCTTCTCTCTCTGTCTCTCTCTCTGTCTCTCTCCCTCTCCCTCTCTCTCTGCCTTTCTCTCTCTCTCTCTCTCTCTCTCTCTCTCTCTCTCTCTCTCTCTCTCTCTCCTCTCTCTTTCTCCCTATCTATCTATCTATCTATCTATCTATCTATCTATCTATCTATCTACCCACCTACCTATCTATCTATCTCTCATTCTGTGTTGGTGAGAAATGTTAAAACAGAGGCAGACCAGGAAGTTTGTAATAAAGAATCGCCACTGTTTTACCATTTGCAAAGCTTTAAAACACGTACAATTTTCCACTAGAGTTGATCAACTGTCACACCCTTTTCTAATGACTACAATGGTATATAGTTTTAAGTAGATTAAAATTTTGGTATTTTACAAACTTTCACGGTGAATATTATGATAGATTTGAACTAAAGTAAAATGCACATCACCTTAAATTTCATGGGAGCGGTGTTGTTGGTAGAAATTGTCCATTGTTGCTCTGATGGTCTAGGTTGTGAAGTCAAAGGTAAAATAGCAAACAAAAGGTGTCTTGGTAGTGTAAATTTTACAGGGGAAACATAAAGGGAAGAAAAACAGTGAGTAGCAAAAGGGAGTAGAGAAGTAAGAGAAGTAAGAAGCAGCCACTGCTAAGTCCTGTGGGTTATGGAGAGATCACTGAGTCCTTTGTGAGAACAGGGGGGTCTTGTAAAGTGTGAGCAGACCCCTCTATTCATCACATTTACCTTATTGTTGAGAAGACAGCCTGCCTCTCAGCCAGTCCACAAGTGCTTGGTTATTCTTGTGAAAAGAAAAAGAAAACCACAGTTGTCATCGAAAGTGGAAAGCCAAGGGAATGTACTTGAAAATGTATTTGATTTTTTTCACTTAGTTAAAATTTTTGAAACTTACATTGCAGCAGCAACAGTAAGAGGAGTTCTGACTGAGTCAGTAACAGAATCAGGAAGATGTTGGGTTGAAGGACATAACCAGTAGGCTTTGCAGAGTGTGAAGGAACAAGAACTCAACCATGTGATGAAACAAGACTAACAGTTCAATATTCCATCTAGTGACCTACTCTGTAAGGGACCGGAAAATCAATTGTTTAATCAGAAAACTTAATTACATTTAAGTCAATTTCTCATCCAAAAGCTGCAGTGAGTATAGATTCTAAAATGATGGCTATATTCTTATGTCCTACCAGTCTATAAAACGAGATGGTACATTGAGGATTTTATAATAAATTAGACTAGTGCACATGAATTATTACACTTGTACATAGATCAGGAGATGGAACTGTACGTGGACATACAGAGTCCTTTACAGTTTAATAAAACTTCAAAATTCTTATCTATAACCATACTTTACAGACCAACCTCTCTACATACATTTGTGAAATTAAATGGTTTCTGGTGCATTAGCTTCTCTTATAATTTATGTAAATATGTGTGAAGTAACACATTGAGGTCTCTAGGATCAAGTGGCTATAGTGTTTCAGTGTCGTGATAGTAGTTCTTGTGGAGTGTACTTTTGTAAGATTATTTTTAACATGTTGCCTGCATCATACACACATATGCAAACTTCACCTATCTTTCATTTACATGTTTTTATTTCACTCCTCTTAGTTTATATAGCTCAAATGATGCCCTTCTAGCATTTCAACTCTTCAATTTCAAATAACATATCACTTGCTTGGATTTAAAGTTATAATGATGCAGTCATCTTTAAGAATTTTTCTCTTACTACTACTTATCCAGTAATTGTAAGCCTGCATTCTAGATGGGAAAGTTGTGTCTAGTTTCTGAACACGCATGAGAAGTACATTTCATATTTCTAACTCTTTGTTTATGAAAAGACATATAGAGATGGGATGGGTGATGCATTTAATATTTAACCATAAATATTATTTGTAAAACGCTAAAGTACCTTTGACAATTTATCATCACTATGATTCTACGTGTTTTTTATACATTTTAATTGATTGAAAGAGGAAGAAGAATGAAATTGGAAGTGTCCATTATTCTTTCACTGCTTTTGAAATGCAAACTCTGCTGATGCTGATACAAAGCATCATGATGTTTACGTAACTTATTAGAAGCTTTAATCCTGACCAACTAGAGCCAGTAGAAATCAATCAAAGTCCATTTTTAATAAACATCAGCTACCTCTGATTTGTACTTCACTTTTCCGTTCCCCTAGGGGACAAAGTACAGGCTGATTGTAGTCTTATATCTAATTTCTTGTACACTGATGATCACAGTTGTCAACATTCATTAATTTATTCAACAATATATTGAGCTCTAACTATGTACACAGAAGTATTTTTAAGAACCAAGAATGTTTGCACAACATAAACTCTTATCTCATGGAGATTATTATGCAGTGTGGAAGAAAAGCAGAAAATATGCAAATAGATAATGAATGCTAAGGTGATGAGAGGACTCCCTGCTCTGATGGAGCATCATTCTGGGTACAGGAAGAAAGGCTTATGAAGCTGGACTGGACAGAAGCCTGTGGAGGTGGGTGGACTGTCTGTTGTAACTGGCCAGTCCCTGGTTAAGTAATGGGCTGCCACATGGAAAGAAATTTTAAGTTTATTCTTCTCTAGTGGGAAACCACTGGAGGGCTAGAATGATGAGAAAATAAATATTTATGTATTCATTCGGACTCTCACGTCTAAGAGGTGATCTGCTAAAAAAAAAATGAATCCTAATTATAATGTCAAATTATATCATTCCAACATGTGAAAAGAAAGATAGCATCTAAGTTACATTTAAAAAATTCTCTCACATTTTTGTTCATATAGTCATCTACCAGAATATGATATACTTATATACAGTATTTTACATGGTATATCATCTATTTTGGTGACATTCATGCCTGGGTTCCATTTATTATTCTCTCTCATTGCTTCTGGCTGCTGATTCCTTTTCTAACATGTCATCCATCGACTTTCACGTGTGTTTTTTTAAACTCAATTTAATAAGGGTGCTGGCATGAGCATATATGTGAAGTTACTTACTAGATCACAGACAACTTACGTCACTACAACTCTGAAAATAAATGACTATTCTCCCCCAGAAGCCATTAACTGCTAATAGTTCCTTAGCTAGTGTGGAACTTCACAAGCTCGCCCCCTGCCCTTCGGATGGAAGGGCGAGAGTTAAGAAACCCTTGGACCACTTAGTCCAAGTTTGTATTAGCAGTCTGATGGTGATAAAATTGACCCTGGACTGGGGAAAAAAGGAAAGGAAGGTAGGAGGATGGGCTGTGGGAGAAGGAGGAGCAGGAAGAAGAAAGGTTGGGCATAGGAACTAACATCATTCGATAGGAGCAAGCTGTGTTGGTACACTATTAGGTATCAGGTGACTATATATGTGAACAATGTTGGGGACATTTTGAAAGCCTAGAACCATGGATTTAAAATGTTCTCAGCATAAAAAAGTAATCAACATTTGAGTGGGTGGATAGGTTTAATTGACTGACACAATATACATATATCAAAAACTCACATGACACCATTAGTATATACTATTTTATGTTTTATGTATCTGTTAATATAAAATCAAAATAGTTTTTTAAAAGTAAATAGAAGGCTGGCAGATGACTCAGTGGTTAATAGTGAGTGCTACTCTTACAGTTTGAGTCCCAGTACTCATGAGAGATGGCTCAAAAATACTTGTAACTCAAGTTCCCGGGGATCTTGTCTTGACTCTGTGGGCACTTCGGTAATATGAACACACACACACACACACACACACACACACACACACACACACACACACACACACATACAGAGAGAGAGAGAGAGAGAGAGAGAGAGAGAGAGAGAGAGAGAGAGAATTAAAAATTAATTAAAATTTAAAGCAAAATACATCGCAAAACTACTCTTTTAAAAGTGGCTATAGCTTATATTTTAGAGAATTTAGCTACCTTGGTTCACATTATATGTCAAGTATATGCAAAGATGTGGAGGGGGAAACATCGATTAAAGATACCCTTGAGATTTCCATCCTGAGTGCGTAGAAAAGGGAACTATGGTAGGAAGAGCAATTCTAGAGCATCATCTTGGAAGTGTGTGTATAGATCCACCAAGCAGAGCTGCACTGAGGCTCAGAGCCCAGGAAAGTCCAAAGTAAGTGGGCCATTTGCTTTGAATGTGAGCTTAAGGAGTCACCAGAAAACTCGGTAATCAAGATATGATATTTCCTCCAGTATTTTAAAGCTGAAAATTAATACAGAAAGCCAGTAGCAAGCATTTTTAGAACATTAAATGAACATTAGGTCAATAGCAATGTTAAATATACTGGCAGCAAAGCAAAGGGAGAACTGTCTACAACTGATATTTAAAATGATTACACTAAAAATATAAATATTTACTTAATATTGTAACGTGCTAAATATCAAACAGTTATATACACAAATGCACACCTGTGCCCACAGCGAGAATTCACAAGTGAACAATATGCCCCATTTGTTAGTTTCTAACTCGGTATCAGGTCATGTATATCTGACTTGTACATCCAGACTGTAAGAGGACACCTCCATCTTCGCAGATGAGATGGTTGAGGTGAGATGGACCAGCAGCATCTCACACTTTCAGCCGCAGAAATGACACAGGCAGATGATACGTGTGAGAATCTCTGTACCGCCATCACCCAGGGGGCTTTGACATGATTTTCATTCGTCTCTACGAAATGAAAGAGAAATTGAAGCCAAATAGCAATCAAAGTCTTTTATATATATTTGGCATCTATAGATGGGAATTGGGAAGTACTTATTTAATCAATGAATCCTATCATTTAAATATGAAAAGAAAATTATGTGTCATGTAAATGTTTCAAAGATATTTAATATGCCAGAAAAAAAACCTAATCTCCTAATCTCGTAAAAATAAATATGCAAATTATATGTAAACTCTGAGTGCCCAATAATCATCAGCATAAAGCAGGGGAGCACCTACCGCAGTGTGTGATAAATGATATAATTTTAATAAAATAAAAGCAGAAAATTTAATGACTTTCATATTTATGAAAAATATCAAGTAAAATCATTAAAGAATATGTACTGCTTATTATTTTTAACTTATTGAAAAGTTAAATATTACAATATTTTAATCCTGATATGTTATCAGAAACAGTCCTGCTTACTCACCTATTCTTTGTATACTTTAGAATTTCCTTTCTTTCATTATGATAAAATTTTCATATGCCCCACATTTAATGCCATTTTTCTACTTACTTTGTTCAGAATGAAGGCAAAACTTTTCCAGTATTCCCTCAACTTGATGGTTGTAGCAGGATTTTGCCTGCTACCAGGTACTGAACCTACAACCGTATGCATGCTGTGGAAGCACTGAACTACTGAGCTACACTCGTTCTGGTAACTGCAGTCAAATCATGTAAGAGCGTTAGAGACTAAGAGTTAGTAGTAGCCTGTGGGTACAGTGCACCCTGAACTGCAGAATAACTTGGGTAGCAACTACAAAAGATCTCAGAAACTATGCAAAAAATCAATGGGGGTGATATCACTAAAGTGTTGAAAACGGATACATCTTGTGAATCAGGAATTCTGTGATTAGGGAAAGCATAATTAAAATGAAATGTGCCAGTTAAGACAGAAGCCAAGAATAACTCCACAACAAACTTTAAACTATGCTTTTTAGGAAGAAACAATGATACCAGGCAGAAATGGAGCATGAACAAGACAATAGGAGCCTTTGGAAAATGATGAATATGAGGATGGCCACAACATATATTTTTACTGTATGTAGTTTCTCCAAAGTGATATATTTTACATTTATATTCAAATGTATTTGTAGCATATGTAAAAGTAAACTATATTAAAAACACTAGCATAAAAGACAGGAGGTAGCAATGGGTATGTTGCCCTAGGAGGGTAAGTAAAGGTCCTACTCTCCACGTGAAGTGTTGTTGAAGCACTCAGTGCTTGATTCTAGGCTTGATGACATTGACTAACTCAGAATTTTAAGAAAGAGTCAAAGGAACAGAGAAATTTGACATTATAAATGCCAGTAAGTGTACACTCCTTGATGTATTTTTCTTTTACCACTAACGTACAATCACTTATTGTGAACAAACCCACAATAATGCTAATAGCAATTATTGTGTGTTGGAATCAAAGATTATTTTCCAAAAATGATGGTAAATCATTTTTGAAAAAAGTAATTCAAATTTAGGTCTATGGTGGAGGTTTAAATGATTTTTTTTTGTTACTTCTCAGGCCTCTGGGCTCGATTTACAAAGTTTTTGGGGTGAAAACAATATAATGCAGTTTTATCAGGGCTGCAGTCTTTATTTACAAAACATAACGAAATAATCTCCGAACAAAGCATGCTCAATTTAATAAGAGAAATGATGTCACAAGAGAAAGAGAGAGTTCAAGAGAAGAAATGAGCATTTGAGAATAGCATAAAGAACAATGATGATAAATCCTAAATGACATTAAAATTATTTGTCAATTCAACCAGCTTAAAATACAAGTTGACAAGTTTTGGACTAAGTTGACAAAAGTTGCGTGACTCCGTCAGATAGGTCTGCCCATCCATCTATAACAAAAAGACCCCATGCTGTGCGGGCCATCGCCTGAGACAAATGGAATAATGCGACCCATTGACTTGCCTATATTTAAAATGATGATCCTTTTTCATTATGGATTGTAGATTTTCTCAGCTTGTTTTTACTTTTTATTAACATTGCACTATACATTGTTTTGATACAGAGCATTGTCCTAACCTTCATGTATTACGTGTGTTGTACCTCAGTCTTATCCTAGCTCTACTCACAAAGGATCATTCCCACAATGTTTCTCACTGAAAGCTTTGTTCTTTGTGTTGTTAGAATTGCAAAACCCAAAATGAAGTCAGCACGTGAAAAATGAGAATCCAAATTACTCCTATTTTATATTCAGTTAAGAATATGAGCCTTCACATCCTAAAACAAGGATACATTCAAAGTAATTCAGATAGGAGCTTTTGTTTTATTATGAAGAAACAGCATTTCTTCCCATGAATGAAACAGGGAACCAAGAACAGTGAACAGCTAAGGGTTGTACATTTCTCGTGGAGAACAGAGCACAGAGACTGTTGGTTACAAATCAGACAGGGTTTTGCATTCTCCTCTTCCTGTTGATAATGCAATGGAGAAAGGAGATGTGGATTTCCAAGCTGGTAGAGTTTGCTATGGTCTGCGTTGTCCTAAAGTCACTGTGAAGAGCAAAGGAGGAGATGCAGGACTGAGTCAAATGAACATATGGTGAGAAAACTAGCCATGCTTAGGGAGAAAAGACTCTCAGGCTTTTAACTGGGTCTGTGTTGTAAAATGAGTCTTGTCCTATTCTTCAGTGGGTGGCAAGGATGCCTAGCTGTCTTCTTTCATGAAGGATCTCGTTCATCTTTATATCATACACTGACATGTAGAGCTTTTAAATTTCATTTTTGAGATTATAATACAGTTACAATATTTATCTCTCTCTTTTCCTCCCTCCAAGCCCTCACATACTCACTCCCCTCCCTACTTTCTTTCAAATTTACCACCTCCTTTTCTAACTATTATTACATGATATATATGCACATATATACATACACACACACACACACACACACACACACACACACACACACACACACACATATTCCTAAATATAACCTGCTCATTCCATATAATTTTACTTGTATGATCATACCATTTGGCTGGCTGTTTGACACTGGACAACCAATTGGTGTGCTCTATGGAGAAGACTACCTCTCCCATTCCCAGCTTTCCTTAATTGCCTATAATTCTTTATGTTAGGAATGAGGCCTCATGGACGTTTCTTTGTCCACTCTGGTGTGCTCATTGATGTTGTCCTTGTTTGGCTTATATTTGGGAGACTTTACATTTGTAGCTTCTGACGTTGCTAGGAGACAATGTCATGACACACTCCCCAATCCTCTGGCACTTAGACTCTGTGTTCCCTGATGCTTAGGTGTGGGAGTGTTTGGAACACTCCATTGGGACTGGGTTCAACAACTCTGCACTTTGCTTGGTTGTGATTTTCTGTAGTGGTCTCTGTCTGTTGCAAAGAGGGGTTCCTTAATGAGGGATGAAGACTACACTTATCTGTGGGTATAAGGACAAATGTTGATAGATTTCTGCTAGGGATTTTACTGGTTTAGTAAATCAGTGTTTACAGAACCTCTTCCAATAACAATGACTTCATTAGCATTGGGTACTTAGATAGGTTTCCGGTACCAGGCATGGTTTCCCACATGTTGAGTAGGCCTTATGTCTGATTAGAGCGCTGTTGATTAGTGGCACTGTATATGTGCCACTAATTTACTCTTAAGGATACCATGCCAGGCTGGTCATTGATGCGGAAAGCAGATTTTTTTTTATTAATTACTGAGTACAAATTAGTTACTAAAGTAGTTTCTTCTAACCTATTCTAAATTCAGAAATATATTTAATTAAAAATGTCTACAGAATAATGTGATTTCATATATTCTAACTAGTCCCAAGTAAGTGTACCACTAGCCTAGGACATTATGAGGAGATCATTCTTTATTAGCTTGAGTTAGGACCTAATTACATCTAGGATGTTTGACTACATGAAAGAAGTCATTCATTTTATCTCTAGTGTGTGATGTGTTCAAGTATACAAATTTGGGGTTGCTTTGTTGTTTTAATTTTGGAAGAAACAAGGTGGGAGCACTTATTTCAGTAGAGGTTCACTTGCCTAAGTAAATAAAGAGCAAGTCAACGCTGTTGAAAGCAAGGGAAAGCCAACTTCAAATCCTAGGAAAAAGTACTTGACAGTGTGAGGAAGTTCTCAGCTTAGAGACTTCTGTTTGGGAACCACAGGGGCAATCATGGCAGCTCAGTGTGGGGCATGAGGCTGGCATGGTGCAGCCTTAGGGCACAGGCCTTCTCCTCACCTGTGTGCACAGCTACAAAACAGAAGAACAGTAGTCAGAACCTGGATGAGGACTTGGGTCATTGTTAGCCAAAGACAGCTCCATCCTCTGCAGACAAGACCCACGGGGAAGAAAAAGTGAAGCTGGAGGAGCAGCTGAGAGAGACCATGGAACAATACAATCGAGCTTTGGCAGCTCCTGAGAATCTAAGGCAAGCTGGTGGAGGAGACCAAGTTGTATGGCATCCAGAGCTTCTTCCAGGACTCGCTGGAGGTTGCCAACATCCTAGAGAAGGCAACTCAAGAGTGTTCCAAGAGAGATCAGCAACAACAACCCTCATTTGAAGAGCATAGAGGACTTGGGATGACTGAAATCCAGGTTCAGAAAGTGCTCACAAAACATGGCTTGCTCAGGCTCGACCCATGGGGCCACGTTCAACCCTTAGGAACATAGGCCTTGTTCCACATCCCTGTGGTGGGGAAAAACCCTAGCACTGTGGGTTACAAGCTGCACAGGCGTGTCCTGGGGCCAGCTCTGGTAGGGGTGCTGAGGGAAACTTAGTTGCCTCCCTTAGGGTTCTGGATTTTGTAAGGTCACTTCCTAGAACTTGCAAGGCAGGCCTGTGATTTCTCATCTGCGAACACATATGACCCTTGCCTGGCCTCGTTGGAAATCTTAAGGAAGCTAAGCAGAACATGAAGCTGCTTGCATATTGTGTCGGTGCCTCTGGGAACCTGGTCACTGAGTTTAGTGACACCTACTTCAGGAGAGTCTCAGCAGGGACTCAGGGGCAGCGGGACTAACACTGTATCACTTGTACCTGGTGATTGATAAGTACTTTACACCAAAGATCTTTGGCTATATAAAAAAAAGACTTCTATTTGGTGAGAGTGTCTGGAAACTTGGCATCAGGCTTTGAACAGATCTTCAATTAGGTGCATTATGGAGGGGCAGGTGGGGGCAGGGGGACGGACTGTCCTTACGTCATTGATAATTAAGGAATCACTCCCAATGGAGCTTATCATTATTTGGAACAGTCCAACCACAGTGTCAAGTGTAAGCTGTGAAGTAAGTTCATGAAAGATGTGACTTCTGACTCCCATATATTGTTAAGTGCACTTTTAAGCACTGGCACATTTTTAATTTACCTTAGTTGTTTGTTTTCTTAGTGATCCTTTTCATTTAGTTTTTGCTTATTTTGTAACGTATTAAAAACTGTTCCCTTCATCTCCAAATTGTTTGTACTTTAAGGTCCCTGTAACAATTTGTTTTTTTGTAGCTATGTTGTAGTGAAACACATTGGATTCTGAAAATGGTTTATATTTTTGCAATATAAATTCTACTCTGGTTTCTCCCACTGGATCAAAGCTATTCTTTTTCTTAGTGTCTTCACTCTGAGCATATTAACTTCAGGCCCTTACGATTCTTATTTTACTCAAATAAATATTTCCATATTATAAAATGAACTAACTGTTCTTTCAGCAGAATAGAGCAGTTTAATATAAAAATTTAAAGCACATTCCTAATTTGGCTCCTGTTTTTCTAAATGTTTGGATACATTTTATTTGAATTACTATGGTCTAAGTGATTCTTCCCACACTTCAATTCACTATCATGAAAAATAAAGACTTATACACAGTGTTGGACATGTGAACAATTTCTTTCTAGTTTTGGGAACTCTACATTTTTACTGTGTAGAAAGGATGCACTATTACATGAGTAGTATTTTGAGAAAAATTCTTATCTTACACATTTGGCCAATTTATTATATGTTGCCATAATGCTAAATGTGTGTGTGTGTGTGTGTGTGTGTGTGACTATAAAAGATAATCAATGATCAAAATTTCCTTATAGTGTGGAATTATGTGATGCTGTGAAAATAGTTAGAAAATTAAGTCCCTTTTTTGTTCAAAAATTTATAGGGGAAACATACTTTTATCATCGTGACATTTGTTAAAAACTAACCTAGCATTTAGAAAATGAAGAAGAGGCATGCTTTTACTATCGGCATGTAGCAGATGGCTAATAGTTCTGTAGGAAGGAGTAACCCACCTCCAGGTAAAGCTGGGTTTCAGTGCAGCGCTGACTGTGTGTGTGTTCTTCATCTGTTTGTATGCTGCAGTAGCCTCCTCGTGAACCAGCAAATCCAAGGCCATGTTATGCAGAGCTGGTTTGTAAGGTGTCGCATGAACAGAACGCCACAAAGCAGGAACTAACTTGAAGGCAAAGACTTACTCTTTCCCCATGGCTCCTTTCGTCAGCCCTGTGTCCTTTTTGGTTTTCAACAGCTTCCCTGCAAAACAGGAGTCCTGACTTTGAGCTCCCTGAGCAAGTTATTTTTTGGAGTCTTACGACCAAGTGAAGGTGCCTTCAAGGCCCATGACAGGCTGAGAAGGTCCAGGATAGTCAAATCTAGACTCACCTTTGTCAGATTCATTTGTTAGGTCTTGATATTATCTACCTTGGGCACCGCAACTTCATAGAAAAGCTTGCTTGAAACTTTATT
Source organism: Peromyscus eremicus (assembly GCF_949786415.1). Lineage (NCBI taxonomy): Eukaryota > Metazoa > Chordata > Mammalia > Rodentia > Cricetidae > Peromyscus > Peromyscus eremicus. Next base: position 14,421,682 of record NC_081424.1, read on the forward strand.
TTATTTTAACAACTAAACATACAAAGAACCACTCAATGAATAAACTTTAGCCTTTCAAATGCTGTCCTTCCTAAGCATTAAATACAATACATAAATACAAATAAAATCCCTGAATATACTTATTTTACTCTGACTTTTTAACATTTCCATAGTCATTACTTTTTTTTTAAATTATGTTCTGAGAGGACAGATATAGTCCTCACTTTATGGGTAACATGGGTACTGGAATCCTGAACCCTCTCCTGAGTTAGTTAGCTCTACACAACTGACTCCACTATCTCTTCTCCTCTTGTATCAGACCTAGGCCCTCAGCTACTGTTTTTCACCCAATTTTGGATTTATTCATCCAAAAAGTGACTTCAATAGTTACGTAGCACATCCAAATTCAGAATGTGTCAACCACTCCTCTAGACTTATAGCAATTAAACTAATTGCCGGGCGGTGGTGGCACACGCCTTTAATCCCAGCACTCGGGAGGCAGAGGCAGGCGGAACTCTGTGAGTTCGAGGCCAGCCTGGGCTACCAAGTGAGTCCCAGGAAAGGCGCAAAGCTACACAGAGAAACCCTGTCTCGGAAAAAAAAAAAAAAAAAAAAAAAAAAAAAAAAAAAAAAGGCAATTAAACGAATCAAGGCATTTACTCCTAGCAGACCTTTTCATTGAGTGTAGCCACAATTCAGAGACTGTCACTTCTAATCCCTGCCTTTTGCTTCTGTACAAAACAGCAGAGTGTGGCCTGCGGCTCACTGAAAGCTGGTGGCTGTCCTGCAGGCAGGATGCTGTCTTCCTATTTCCATTTTCCCCTCGCAAGTGGTGCTTAACAAAGGGCCCTTTTGTCTGTTTCCCAAACAGGTTGTGCTGTTCTCTGTTAGAATTATAACCACAAATTGGAGGCTGGAGAGATAGCTAACTGATGAAGAACACTTGACACACAGAGGCAAGAGAGAAGACCAGAGTCATGATTCTCCCACCCATGTAAGAATCCTGTCATCTTCCAAACCCCTATGACTCCAGCACCAAGGAATCTGACACTCTTTTTTGGCCTCAAACATGGACAGCACACATGCTCAAACACACATAAGCATATCTCACACAGACAAATATGCATAAAATGTACATAAAGAAAATAAAATTTAAAAATTATTTTAAAATCATGAATTTTTATGAATTTTCAAATACCACAGTATATGGCTTTGAAAGAGATTCCCTTTAATTTTTTTTTGGTGAAAAGTTGAAGCTTTATGTGTAGACTTCCTGAAAGTAAGTCACATATAGTGTTGCAGGATCAGCTACAAGAAAACCATAATAAAGGAAAACAGATAGGTGGAGAGACTGTTGTTCTTAAAAACAGTCAGTTCATCTAACTAATGTCTGAAAGGACTCCAGCCAGCCCGAGCAGGGCAAACATGGCTCTGGAAGGTCTTGCCCTTCCCCTATTCCCTCTGCCTTGCTAAAAACCATGAGATTGCATCCTTAAAGCTAGCCACCAAGGTCTATTCCCTTATTTGGCCACTTCCTCCTCCAGAGGCTGACTACTAAGGTCCAGCTATCAAAGTATTGAAGTCCAGCAATCATAATCCCCCTTTGGCTGCCGTAACTAACATGCCCAATTTAAATTAAAAACCTCATCCTAACACGGGGCTTCCCCTTGTACCTGGATAAAATGTCATCATCCTATGGGCCTCGTCTGTCTCCTCTCTCTCCAGAGGCAGTCCTTTGTCCTCTAGGACAAGTATTCCTTCCTCCTCTCCCTTGTCCCCTTTCTCCTCTCTCTTGTTCCCTTCCCTTCTCCCTCATCCTCTATCTCCCATCTTGTCTCTTATTCCCTGCCGTTTGTCCCTCTGGGGCAAATGAATCTCCTTTGTGCTGAGAACTTGGTCTTGAGCTGTCTTGTCTTGATACCAGTTCCCTCAATCTCCTTACAGGTCTAAAGAAACTTACTGTATCACTTGTCACTATCCAATAAAGGCATTTGACTTTGGGCCTAGTACAAGACCAGGTCCTCGAAGGATTTATAGGTGGCATTTAGACTATGAAACAGCTGTTTAGATACCAGGAGGCCATAGTTATAACCAAACCATAATTAAAGAACATCTTTTAATTAAACTAATTATAACATTAAAGTTCAAAAGACCACATTTATCATTTTTATGCCCTCAATCCTGTTATCGTGAGCTCATGACTCAGAAAGACAAATTGAAATCTAGATGAACTCAAGGAGCCATAAACTACAAGTAGTGAAACATTCTTGCAGTCAAGAAGACTGGCACCAGGCCAGAGCATTGTTGCTATGGAAACACAATGGAAAGGGATGTAGATATATTCAGGTGTATGTTTTTAATTTGTGATTTTAAAAAAAGCTATGGCATTTGTGTTGGCTTTCTTTAGCTCAAAGGAAGATGCTTATGTATTTGAGAATGAAAGAGTAAAAGGCAGTTACAAGTCTGATGTTTCTCTAAATTTGCAGAAGAATCAAATAATAATCATAGCAGAAATTCATAAAGAAATATGTGCAGAGTATAAGTGAGGCAAGAAGGAGGCATTGTGATTCTTCCTGGTGTGTCAGTTATGACTTCGCAGGAAAGATGTTGTTTGCATCTAAGTGGAGAAATGTACAAGATGGGGAATTGGGGAAATAAGAAAACCATGAACATGGTGGAAGAGCCAAGTGAGGAAGGAAAGACGTCAGAGTCAGGGACGTGGGGAGGACTGGGCAGAGAATGAGAAAGGTAAGGAGGAAGGTGGTGAGGACGGAAAGACGGCCTTGCAGGGAAGTGAGTTTCATTTCCCTACATTCATTTTGGGATGAGTTCCATGTTCGTCTAGGTATGCCTGTACAAAAAGCCAGTGTTCAAGCAAAATCCATATCCACCAGAATGCTGGGGAAAGTATTCTATGTTGAAAGACAAAACTAAGAAAATTATCATTGCCTCACTGCCTACTCAGGACCACCACGAAATGAGATAACCATTTTTATCTTATTTGAGTATCAAAATGCTATGAAATACATTTTTTTTGGTTTGAGGATAACTGAATCTTTAAATGTATGCAGATCCTTCCAAAATTTCTTATATTATTAGCAACTTAACAAGAAATTGGCCACACAGACTAGATTTGGAAGTAAACAACTTGAAAGTAATTAGCCATGTAAATTACCTCTCACTAGACTTCACTGTTCAATAGTTTGGTTCCAGTTAAGAACCAAACTGTTGAATGAAGCAGGCTTGACAGAGTGTGAATAGGCAGGAAAGAGGGGAGCAGATTTCACTTCATTGTGGCCCACTTTAGCTCATGCAGAAATGGGTTGAGAGGTCTCTAGAAAACCCACATATGTGAAACAGATAAACATATATTCTTCCAGAATCCATGTTCCATCCAAAGGTGTGACTGACATCTAATTTACGGAACCCATTGTTTGATTGATTGAGTACAGTAGCTAATTAGACTATTCCAAAGACCCAGATGCATGGGTGGATAATAATTTCAGTTACCACTCTTGCCTCTCTACTTAAAGACAAGGAACAATGTAGACCCGAGCCAGATTCAGGCACAACCACCTAATTCATTACAGTCTGGCTGAAATTGCCATACCCAACTTTCATGCACAGGTTTGCCATAGCTGTGTCTCAGAGACCTTGGTAGTTTGAATGAGATGTCCTCCATAGTCTCAGACATTTGAATACTTGTTCTTCAATTGGTGATACTGCTTGGGAAGGCTTAGTAGGTATAGCCTTGCTGATGGAAATGTGTCACTGGGGTCAGGCTTTGAAATTACAAGTCACATGCCTTTCCCAGTTTGCTTCTTCTGCTTCCTGTTTGAGATTCTAGTTATGAGGACTTACCTCTTCAGCTTCTAGCCCAAGCCACCATGCCTGCTGCCTGCCTCATCCTGCATCATGGACTGCCTACCGTAAACCCCAAATAAACCCTTGCTTCTATAATTTGCCTTGGTCATGATCACAGCAATAGAAAAGTAGCTAAGACAGGGATTTATTGCTTTCCTTTACCCACCTGACTTTGAGTTTGTAATACAGAAGATCCTCATAACTTAGTGAGCCATCTCCTTCCCATACACCAGCTAACACATTCAGATGTATGGATAGTAATGTACATTTGGCTAGAAATTAGCTCATCTATTTTATATACAATCACTCATTTATGCCAAAAAATTAATGAGCAAATATGATCAGGTGTAAACCATATCAGTCATAAACTCTGAAACCTGGTTGTTATAGAAATATTAGTTATATATTTGCATCACATTTGCTTGATATTTTTAAAACTGTGAAAATTTTCATAGAATCTTTAAAACACAGTATATATGAGCACATGAGTATCATGCATATTCTAAATTTGTTACAGGGACAACTTTTAGTTAAATTTACATGTAATTTTGAATATTATGTTTAGTCACAAACTAAACTCTCAAGAGTAAGTAGTGGTAAGAGTGTGTACTAATTAATTAATTGTGTACTAAAAGTTTAATTACATAGATGAAATACATGAATTAATAGAGATACAATTATGTTAGTAGCTGCCATAATATTCTTAATAAACTTTACACAATAATAAATGGTCTCATTTATGGAAAATACAGTGATAGTTTCATTAAAGAAATTATTTTAATCAATTATATAGTTTGTGATTCAGAAAATAGTGAAAATCTACAACAGGAGTTCTGATGGCTTTTAACTTATCCAAATAAATTATTATAAATTGTAGGTCACAGTATCACATCATTTTAAATTCTTCTTCCAGAGAAGGAGGTGAATTTATTTTTTAAAATATCTTAACTGTACAAGATGTCTCGAAACATCAAGTGTGTTGTCTGTCATCCTGCCATTGTATACACGAAAATATAAGTCCAGCTTCTGGCAGAATGATTAATGCATTTACATCAACCCTCAGGGAAAGTTGTGGCAAAAGGCTACAGGGGTCCTTACTTTGCCACACAAAGAATAATTAATCTCATACGTTCACGATTTAGCCTGAACCTTAGAAAATGAGAGGACAGCATGGTCCAGACAGTTCAAAGAACATATGTATTCCAATGTGGAAATTAAGACTCCCAAAATCCCTATTCTAAGTTACAGCAAAACCAGACTAATTATTAAAGACACAATAAATGGAATTCATCTAAACAGTGTGTGATATGTTTTAGTTTCCTCGGATCATGAGGAACAATCTGAGCAACATGGAATGGAGGGGAAATAATTTGATCTTGCTCTCCTGTGCCCATTTGCTGGTCTTAACAATTCATTTTGGTTCTATTTAGAGTGATAAGATGTTTGCAGTTTATGTCTAGAGTTTTTTTCCATGTTGATAACAGAATCATAAATCTATAGCTCTAATACTAATAATAGCATAGCTTATCATTCTTTTTCCTTGCTAAATATAAGGAAATAAAACTTTGATGGCTGGAAAGCTCATTCACTACCACTACAAGAAGAGAAATTCCTAGCAGATGCTTTATGAAAATGTCTTTCTCTTCATCTAATCATTTTTATTTCTTCATGTATTGAAGCAAGTTGAGGTGGTGTGAAGTTCTTCTCAACTCCAAATTATTTATTTAGGTTTATTGCTGTCTCTGCCCATCACCAATGAGTCTTTCTGGTTTCCAGGAATTTTCTTCTCTCCAAAACCAGCCTGTCCAAAGAACAAACTGACCAGTACAATCTCCTCAGTAAAGCTTGTGCCATTAAACTCATCAAGCACACAGTGGTTGTCTGTCATATGAAACCTTACCCTAAATGGGGAATTTTATCCAGTAAACTATTTTTGAGGCAAAATATCACGACTGGGTAGAAAAGAGAAGAAAACATAGTGGTATCGATTGCCAAGAGGATTAATACAGACAGGAGGAAAATAAAATCACATCTTTACATTTCACTTCTCTTTTGGCATTTTGCCCTTCAAAGGCCTGAGTGCTGCTACTGAACCAAGACAAATCTTTCTCACATCACTTCACGTACACATGAGGAAATGTGTAAAAAGCCCTGAGGCCTTTGCTGGATCCAGATTGAAGGAGAGGTGAAGAGGAAGTGGGAGGAGCAGAAGGAAGGCAAGCAGTTATTAGGATTTATTAGGTGAGAAATAAAGGCTATTCTAATAAAAGGAAAAAATAAGACAGCAATGTCTTACATACCATGCACAATAAAGCATATTAAAGCTTGCTACTCATATTTTGCAATGCATTTAAAAATTGGTGACAAAATAATAAAAATTGATGTTTTGATGTTAAAAAAAATTCATTTAACTCCTGAATATTTTAACTGTTATTTTTAAGGTAATGACAAATACATTAGAAAGCAATTATGACAAGCATTTAGACTATTAAAAGTGTCTAAGAGCTAGAGAATACATGCAGGCAAGGTCTGGTTTAAATGGTGTGTGCTGCCCTTCTCATGCACAATTGTTATTCTCTCTACATTACACTATCTGGATTGTTGAAGCTACAACCAACTAAGAACTTGGCTCAGTGCCGTGCATTACTTTTTAAAAACTCATTGAACTTCAAGAGAGCTTTGTGACACCTGATCCATGCATTCTCGGAATCTTGCTGGGTCACTGTCTTATGCTTCTCATAGTGCTATGACTCTTGTCTGGACTTAGATGACAAGCTAAGTATAATTAGGTGTATGCAATGATGAATGGTGTCCTATTGATTCTGAACTGTAAGATACTTAAAGAAAACAGATTTTTAAAATGAAGATATGAAGAGAGAGCATGTAACCTTCCTGTCAATTTTTTTTCTGGTTCGATCATTTTCTTTTCAAAGTAGATACATAAAAAGTATTGTTTTTCTGTCTTCTGCAAGCAGGGTGCAAAAGTCTTACATACATGATTTTTTATGTTTTGTAAAGCTCTACCAGGATTGAACACATAAATATTTTGGATGAGAAGCAGCCCTAAAGATCATCTGGTCAATCAAATAAAAATACAGAAGTAGAAGTTGGCAAAGCTGATTTAATCAGATGAAACAACTTTTTAGAAAGTTCCTAGCTGATTAGTCAGAGGTCAAATGTTTTGTATCAGCATATGTTTTCTTTGCCCCATAACAACAAAAGTGATATACAAACGATTTCCGGTATTGTTAATTTTCTCTATCATATTTCCCATTATGAAGCCTAGGTTTCAGAATGAAGTATATTCTGTCATACTCCTTCCCACATATGCAGGTCCATTTTTTCATTGCTTTCCCTTTTAAATAATTTATTTCATATAAGTGCAGGTTGCCTCCCACAAGCTGGCTCCATGTCTTTCCCATTTCTGTAGAGGTTCTCTTTCTCCTAAAGTATGTCTCTATGATTAGACATAGGTGCTTTGTTTTATCTTTAAATGCCCAACATCTAGCAGTGTTTGAAAAAAAATCAGTACCTAGCTATTTCTTAATAAGGGGAATTAACAATGAGAAATTGCTTGGATATGTTTATCTAAGATTTTCTTCTTACCTGAGAATTAATGTAATTCATATCCAATCTTGATATTGAAAGACAGAAATTATTTTATATTTGATACTCAAATGATTTCTTAAATCTGGCCATCATTCTTAAAACTAAATGATATCTGCATAATTTTAAAACACATATGGATTCAAAATTAGGACCATGCTTTTCAGTTAGATAGTGTTACCTTTTCTGTTGAGTATTTATTGAAAGCCAACTTTCCAATAAAGTTCAATGGCCTAGAGGGAAGATCATTTGACTAATGTGAAAGAAGATTCTTTTCTCATGGCATTCGTCTTCAGAAATGAATATCCTTCAACTGTAGACTTGAAGTTGTTGAAAAAGCCCCAAACCAAGCTAAACATTCATAAATTCAAATACATTATCTCAGTACTTATGAACCTAGTTTTCCTCATTAAATCTGCTTTGCTATTAACTTTCCTTGAGAACTATTTTTTCTGCAATAAACATCTTGTAATAGTTTGGGACAATTTTGTACATTTTGATTTTTGAACAGATGTGAGAACCTAGCATATTGCTAATTTCTGATCCTGCCTAGATTTTGGCTTATCCTTGTTAGTAACCGATGGATCACTGGAAACAATGTGATGTACTGCTTTATTTGTTTTGAATTAGTTTTCTACTCTGAAGGTCTCAAACCCACTATGTTGATCCTGTTCTATAGTAAATCTTAATTCATGATGTCCCCTTAGAAACCTCAAGGGTGTCTGTGAAACTGACTTAACAGGAGATGAATGAATTCCCTGAACAACTCTGCCTTACCTCACCATACCACATGCTCCACATGTTATTTAAGTCACTGTGTTTCATCTTGAAGACCAAGTTGGACAGGTTATTACAGGTTTCCATGAGTTGTAGGCCTGAAACACATCAATCCAGGTGATCATGAAATATACAGATAAAACTGGCAAAATATGGTACAGAAATAACACCTGAAAAATAAGTCATTGCAAGAGAAGAAATCTGAAAATATTAAGTAGGAATCAAGAATTTTTGTATCATTTGTATCATCACTGTTCAGGCACTTTGCTTATGGTGAAACACGTGTGACAAATTTGCCATGTCTCCATTTTCTGTCTACCATGTGGTGGCATCACACGCATGCACATGAGTGTTTCAACATCACAGTTACTCTCCAAAATGTTCTGCTTCTCCCAAACTAACACTGTGTACCTATTAAACATGTACTCTCCATTCTACACCTTCTAATACTTGGAAGTAGCTATCCTACTTATTTCTACGTATTTGACTAGTTTATATTCTTCATTTAGATAGACTCAGACCATTTGTCTTTTTCTTTAATGGCTTAATCCACTGAACACAATGTCTTCAAGTTTAAAGCCATATATCAGAACACCCTTAGTATTAAAGATAAATAATATTCTATTTTATACACATGTTTTGTTTATAATCATTTCAAATATAATCCAAACATACACACCAAAAGGATACTATAAGTATCCGTTTGTAGCTAGAGTTTTCCTGCCTGGCTCATGGTCAGGACAAATCTCTCTTACCTGCCAGTCCCACAGCCACTCAGACCCAACCAAGTAAACACACAGAGACTTGTATTACTTATAAACTGTATGGCCGTGTCAGACTTCTTGTTATCTAGTTCTTCTATCTTAAATTAACCCATTTCTATTCATCTATATTTTGCCATGTAGCTCGAGGCTTACTGATACTTTACATCTGTCATGGCGGCAGCTGGCAGCATCTCTCTGACTCAGCCTTCCTGTTCCCAGAAGTCTCTTCTCTGCTTATCCCACCTATACTTCCTGCCTGGCTACTGGCCAATCAGTGTTTTATTTATTAACCAATCAGAGCAACACATTTAACATAACAGAACATCCCACAGCACTTCCCCTTTTCTTTTTACTATGTAAAAGTTAAAAACTTCTTTTTCAAAAAGGAAGTTTTTAACTTTTACATAGTAAAATTACAGATAACAAAACAATTATCAAGCAAGAATTACAGTTACAATATCTAGTCTATTTGTAATAATTGGTCTATTTGTATTTGGCAAAATTAAAGAAGATATCCTATGTATCTTATATTTGTGAGTCTAAGGTTTTATATCTAACTTATCTTTTATCATAACTGAGGAAATTATAAATATGTAGTCTTCAACTACACCAAAGACCTCAGAAGGATATATTATTACCTGAGAAATGGGAAAAGAATGCAAGCAACTTTCGGGAGTCTTGCGAGAGTAGACAGCGACAGCTGGCAGCCTGGACAGTCATCCAAAGTTCTCTTGTAAAGTTGGGGTATCTGTCTTCAGCCCACAGGCCTAGAGTCTCTTAGTCACTTCTTTCTGTGTCCTGTAGAATGTCTGGCAGTTTCCGCTGTGAAGTAGGAACCTGAAGGACCATTTTGCCAAGTAAAGTTCAGTGGTCACCTTCCTATGGGTCCTGCATGTCCAGTCAATCAAGCAGTCCAGGCAAGAACAGTTTCTTGCCCAAATGGCTATTTTTGCCAAGAAGAAGATAAACTCCATATAAAGTGTCTTCGATGCCCATCCTCCTCTCTGGAGCAAATTGGTGCTGCCAGTAGCAGACATGTCTCACTGTCCAGAAAGTCTAAATTTTAAAAAACCTTTTAAATGCCATATTCTGTAGGTCTTTGAAGTATTTGAAGATTACCTACCTAATTGAATTATATCTATACCTAGAAAACTTAACATGACTATAAGTTTGACTATCATAGAAGACTAATTGTTCCATTACAATTTAAATGAGTTGTGTAAACATAATACCTTGAACAAGAGTAAATAATACACATACAGTATAACAAAATTAACTTTAAATTTGTATCAATAAACTAAAATCCATAGCAATGTAAAACATTTTTAAACAAGTTGGTCTTTAAAAGTAGATTTAATAATCTACCCTTTCATCCTATCATATCTATATCATATCCCCCTTTTTTTCTTTAGAAAGAGATTGCATTTATAATCAACCTGTTTTAAATAAAAATATTGGTTTTTCTCTGTCCCACATCAGAGGGCTCTTCTGATTTGGGACACAAGAATCTCTTAACCTTGTCTTTTAGTAATATGCCTGGGTTTAGAGAAGGAGTGAACCAATTCCATCTCCAAAGCCAGCTTGGTATAATTGGGAATTTGGGCATAGCTTCTCTTACTACTTCCTGCTGGAGGGGGGCACTGTATCTTATGGGGACACAAAGAAAATTTTAGGATTATGGAGTAGTCCATAAGGGTGTATTGTCTGAGCAAGTTGCCTTGAAACCATTCTGGATGTTGGATCATCTGGGCCATGGTGTCATCGAAGACCTTTCAGGGGGTCTTGGCTGGTCAAACTGATGTATCTTAATCTAGAACAAATCCATAGCTTCTGGCCTTCTGTGGAAACAAAAGCAGAACCTCCTTTCCAAAGCAACATATCCTTAGATCCAAATTTTGAAGTCACAGTATCTTTAAATATATATATAGGCTTAACTCAACAGCTTTTACAATCAAATGTTTTTCTGCAGTTAAGAATCCCAAAGACAATACAATCCAGATTCTCTGTGTAATATCTATCTTTACGTGGCTATTTTTATATTAATTTTACTGTCTCTTTAAAGACTTTATTTTTTAAAACTATCTATTTGTTTATATAACTGTATATATATTTTTTCAAGCCTACGTACATTTTTATACACATTGTAAACTATTTCAACTGAATCTGTCTTATTGTGAACCTATTGCTTTATACTGCAGCATTCTAAGACTGAAATGGTGCTGTGGTTGCTGGCTCTGCCCACCTCAGCTTCCCAACATGCGGTGGTACAGTTTACCACCAGCTCTGGGTCTGGAGCCATGTGTACCATCAACTATCAGAAGCAGTTCTATCAAAGCAGCGTGTAGCCCAGAAACCTTTGTTTTGTTGTTGCTTTTGCTTTTTTTAATTAGCAAAGGCTAAATCTACCATGCAGCAGCATAATGTGCCACTTGGAGACTCCTCATTCCTGCCATACTGCTGGTCAAACGCCAGGAACCCGCCATAGTAGGCCAAACCAGCAGGCTGCCGCTAACTTGAGAGAGACAACTAGGAAGCTGTTTTCAGCTCCATTTTAGAATCTTTTTTTCTCAGGTTTTAGGTGGAAACTCTTCCCAACCCGTTGGGTGCCATTTGTAGCTAGAGTTTTCCTGCCTGGCCCATGGTCAGGACAAATGTCTCTCACCTACCAGTCCCACAGCCACTCAGACCCAACCAAGTAAACACACAGAGACTTATATTGCTTACAAACTGTATGGCCATGGCAGGCTTCTTGTTATCTAATTCTTCTGTCTTAAATTAACCAACTTCTATTCATCTATACTTTGCCACGTGGCTTGTGGCTTACCGGTACTTTAGGTACTTTACATCTCATTTGTCATGGTGGCAGCTGGCAGCATCTCTCTGACTTAGCCTTCCTGTTCCCAGCAGTCTCTTCTCTGCTTGTCCCACCTATACTTCCTGCCTGGCTAATGGCCAATCAGTGTTTCATTTGTTAACCAATCAGAGCAATACATTTAACATACAGAACATCCCACACCAATTTGATAACAACATTATACATAATTTTGACAGCTCGAAAATGGTGTGACTGCACATCCATAAGGGGTATATATTTAAAAAAATATAGAATATCAGTAATTTGAAACTTCACATGAAAAATTTTTAATACATTTATTTATTTTCTGTTTAATGCATATCTGTGAATTCATCCATGTGTATTGGTTCATTAGTACCATAGCCTGTGTAGAGGTAAAAAAAAAAAAATAACTTGTGGGAGTTGTTCTCTCCTACCATGTGGGCTCTGGAACCAAACAGGGGTAGTGAGACTTACTTCAAATGCCTTCACACACTGAATCCTCCAACATAAGATTTTTAAAGCATGGAAGACACTATGGAGGAGATGAATATTGCAGTAAAAAAATGTTAACTCAAAAAAAAAATTCTGGCATAAAACATCAGTATACATAGGACACTATGGAAAAAAAATTCTGAGAAGAATAGGAATGGAGAAAGAAAAGAAACCCAGGTCAAAGGTACAGAAAATATTTTCAACAATATCATAGGAAAAATTTTTTTCCTAACCTAAACAAAAGAAGGAGATGCTTATCAAGGTACAAGAAGCATACAGAACACCAAATAGATTAGACTAGAAAACAAATTCCCCTCAGCATATAATAATCAAAACATTAACTGAACTAAACAAAGAAAAAATATTAAAAGCAGAAAGTTAACCCGGTGGCACATGTCTTTGATCCCAGCACTTGGGAGGTACTGGCAGGCAGATCTTCGTGAGTTCAACCCCAGCCTGGTCTACATAGTGCTTTCCAGGACAGGCTCCAAAGCTACGCAGAGAAACTCTGTCTCGAAAAACCAAAAAGAAATAAAAAGAAAAAAGGGGGAAAAAGGCAGATTCATTAGAATTGTTAGACTTCTCAATGGAGATACTAAAAAACAAAGGACCTGGACAGATGTGCTGCAGACTCTAAGAGATCATAAATGCCAGACCAGAATAGTATACCTAGCAAAACTTTCAATCACAATAAATGGAGAAAATAAGATATTTCATGATAAAACCAAAATTTACCAATATCTATCCACAAATCCAGCCTTATAAGGCACTAAAAGGAAAACAGCAACCTAAAGAAACATCCAAGAAAATACAAGAAATAAATCAACCCAGGGTAGCAAATAAAAAGAGGGGAATATACATACACACACAGAAGACACAGACACACACACACCACCACCACCATCATCACCACCACTACCATCATCATCACCACCCCTAGAACAACAAAATAACAGGGATCAACAAATGGGGTACACTGATATCTCTCAATTTCAATGGCCTCCAATTCCCAATAAAAAGACAGAGACTAACAGAATGGATCCATCCCTCTCTTGCATCCAAGAAACACACTTCAATAGCAAGGATAGCCATCATCTCTGGGTAAAAATAGGGAAAAAAGATATTTCAAGCAAATGGGCCTAAGAAGCAAGTTGGGGTAGCCATTTTAGTATCTGACAAAATAGACTTTAAACCAGAATTAATCAGAAGAGAATGGGAAAAAAAATCCTTCATCCAAGGAAAAATCCACCAAGAGAATTTTGCTATTCTTAACATTTATGCACCAAACACAGGGGCACCCAAGCTGATAAAAGAAATACTACTACAGCTTACCTCATGTATTGACCTACACGTACTGATTGATAGTGGGAGGCTTCAATATTCCCCTTACACCAACAGACAGATCATCCAGACAAAAGCTGAGCAGAGAAATGCTAGCATGACCGTTAGCTGTAAACCCAATGGACCTAACATATTTACAGAATATCTCACCCAAACACAAAAGAATATACCTTCTTCTTAGCACCTCATGGAATTTTCTCTAAAAGTGACCACAAACTTGGACACAAAGCACGTCTCAACAGAGACAAGAAAAAACCCTATCTGACAACCCCAGATTAAGGTTGTTTGTCAATAACAACAGAAACAACAGAAGTTTTACAAACTCATAGAACCTGTTGTTCATAGAACCTGAACAACTCACTACAGAAGAAAAATAGGTCAAGACAGAAATTAGAAGGAAATTAGAGACTTTCTAGAATTTAATAAAAATAAATACACAACATGCTCCAAACTGTAGGGCACAATGAAGGATTTTTAAGAGACAAGTTCATACTCACCAGGCCACCACTGCTTCCACAAGGAGACTCCTTTTTTTTTTTCTTTCTTGTTCTGATTTGTTTGATTGGTTGGTTTAGTCCCTGGTTTTTATTTTAAATTTTGTTTTGCTTGTGGGGGAGGTTGCAGTGGTGGAGGGTGGATGGGAAGGATTGGAGATGGGTGGTATTGGGATGTGAAAGGGAAAAATCAGCAGCCATCTTGAAAGACACTCTCCCCCCCTCCTCTAAAGGTATTTGCTGACCAGCAGTTTTAGAACTGACCAGAAGTTGAGCTCATGGGAAGATAAGGCTGAAACAATCAATCTGTATATCCTGGACTTGGTAAAACAGGATGTGGGGAGTAATGGATTCAACTGACCAGAAATTGAACTTATGGGAAAATAGGACTGGAACAATAAATCTGAATGTATATATCCTGGATTCAGCAAATTTTTTTACATAGGGAGTAAAAAATTTATGTCTCTGTAGATACCCTGAATCCTGTTAGCCATTAGTAACCTCATGCTTATAGTTCAGCCAGTAACTTCAAAAAAACTACCTCACCCCTAGCTCCTTCGTCCAATCCCAAGCTGCATGTAAACCTTTCCTATAAAAATCTCTTAAAGTGAGTGCTTGGGGCTGTTCTCCTCCACCTGCTGTGTTGGATGTTGGACACGTGGACCAAGCCTCTGGCTTGACCGTTTTGTTATTAAAAAACCTCTGTGTGCTTGCATCGGATATTGGCTCTGTGGTGGTCTTGCTTGGGGGTCTTGTGACCTGGGCACAACAGGACGCATGATGTGAAAACTGCAAAGAATCAATAAAAGTTAAAAAAAATAGAGAAAAATGGAAAATTCTCATATTAGTAACTTAATAGCACATCTGAAGTCTTGGGAAGAAAAGGAGTAACACCCCCAAAGGAGTAGATGGCAGCAAATAATCAAATCAGGGCTGAAATCAATAAAATAGGAACAATGCAAAGGATCAATGAAACAGAGAGTTTCTTCTTCGAGAAAACCAATAAGATTGACAAAACCTTATCCAAATTCACTAAAAGAGGGAGAGACAATATTGAAATTAACAAAATTAGACATGAAAAAGAACACGTAACAACAGATACCAAGGAAAGACAGAGAACCATTAGGACATATTTTTAAAAACTGTATTCCACTAAATTAGAAAAATTTAAAAGAAATAGTTAATTTTCACTAAGAAATTTATTAAGCATTAAGCATATTACTTATCAAAGCTAAATCAAGATTAGATAAGCAATTTAAACAGACCTATACTGTAGTGAAATAGAAGCAATCATTAAAAGTCTACCAAGCAAAAATAGCCCCAGGCTAGATAGTTTTAGCACATAATTCTGAAGCCAGACTTTCAAAGAAGAGTTAATGCCAACCCTCTTTAAATCATTTCAAAAGGAAAAAAAAAAAAAACAGAAGGAATATTGCCCAATTTGTTTTACGAGGCCACAGTTACCCTGATACCCAAACTATATAATAACCTAACAAAAAAATTACAGAGAAATCCTTTATGAACATAGATAAAAAAACTTCTTAATAAAATACTTGCAAAACTAATACAAGAACACATCAAAAAGATCATTCACCATGATAAAGTAGACTTAATCCCACAGATGGCAGAGATGGGTCAACAATATAAACAGATACATGTAATCTACCATATAAACAAACTGAAAGACAAAAATCACATGCTCCTCTCATCAGCACTCCCTGATAAAAGTTCTGGAGAGATCAGGGACACAAGTGACATACATCAACATAATAAAGACAGTTTACAGCAAGCCAGAATGGGAGGATTAAGGAGAGGAAGAGGGGATAAAGTATGGAATGTGGGGAGAGACAGTTTAAATTGAGGACCATTTGAGACATAGTATGGAAACTCAGTACAATAGAAACTTCTTAAAATGTGTAGATATATGAAGGCAATCTAAATGAAATTGTCGGATAATAGGGGATACAGAGCTCCAAATGGACATCCCTCATCACCAGATAAAATGTCTAGTACTGGGATTGAGTAACAACTAATATAGTTGTTAGGCAAATGGGTTCCATGGAAATCACCAAAGAACTCAGGTTGTTGCTCTCCACAAACTGATGGCAAGGTTCCATTGCTGAAGACAGCATCTCTACAAATCATTGGGTATGGAGAAACCAAACTGATGTCTATACAGAGCCTTTACCTTGCATGCTAGCAGTATATTGGTGCAGAAGGTACTCGGCTTGCTACTCCGAAGGAAAAAAGAAACACCAACTCAGAGTCAAACCTATTGATTAACAATGCTGTTGTGCCTGCAAGATATGCTGATCAATGATGGCACAAAATATGTGGAAATAAATAACCAATATTTGATGTTACTGAAGACCTTCTTCATGAAATGGAAGCCAAAGCAGAAACTGCTTGGGTGACCAAGAATCTGAGTCTAGACTGCCCAGGGACCAAGAATAAAACCAAATACTGCTTTTCTACAGAACAAACAAACAAACAAAAACCATAGTAATAAAAAAAAAATCTCCTAATTACATTTTGCTATACTTTTAGCTCAGTGCCTTGATCAGCCAGCATCAAAGAAGCTTCCTCCTCCAGCATATGGAACAAATCCAGAGGCCACAGCCAGACTATGCAGAGTGAAAAATCTTGCAACATTTAGTCCTAAATGAGATGTGTCCATTAAATCTCTCCACTCAAGGCTCAGAGAACCCTGAAGAAGAAGCCAAAAGAGCGTAAGAACCAGAGGGCATGAAGGATGCCAGGAAACAAGGCTCTCTAAATCAATATCATGGAAACATATGAACTCACAGAGACTGAGGCAGCATACGCATGGCCTGCACAGGTCTGCATTGGTTGGGTACTTAACAGTTGAAAGAAGTGGACATATGCCCTCATTTCAACCCAGAAACTATCTACAACTAAGAGCCACTTCAAATGAAAATTTGGTCTCCTCTAATGGAGTCTCACTGGGGAAACTACTGTCAAGGGCAAGCTGCAAGCCCAGCAGTACATGGTCAACAGAACCATCTTTGGAGGCTCCTTGTCTCAAAATGTTCTGTCAGGGCTCTTCCTTTGTAAAAATTATCATTTTTAATTTTTATAATAATTTTATTTTATTTAGATATTTTTCTTTTCTCTTTTTACCGTACAGGTCCTTTGTGTATATACTAGGGCTTCCACTTCAGTGCTTTTATAGAATTCCTGAGGGTGCAAAGGAGTGGTCTCTGTTTCTTGTGCCTCCTCTTGGGCTCTTCTGTTTGTTTGTTTTGTCCAATTCTGAAGTGCTAGTTTTGGATTTATACTATTATACTTTAATTTTATTATATTATAATATATTTCATTATTATCCCATAGTACAAGCCTCTTTGTTTTCTAATGAGAGTCGGAAAGGGGGTGGATCTGGATGGGAAGGGAGGGGGGAGGAACTGGCAGGAATAGAGGGGAGGAGAATTCATAATCAGTTTGTATTACTTGAAGAAAGAAATCTATTTACAATAAAAGAAAAATAGATACGTGATTGGATTATGTCTTATTACTGGGAGCCTTTGTCCTTAATTGCCATTATGATATAAAGAAAGCCCAGGACCGGGTGGGCTTAAATACTGTCACACTACCTTTTATTACCTGAACTTTGAGTTGTTTTAATTAGATCAACTAGGTTAATGGGAATATTTGTTCAATTGTTACTTGAACTGCTGAATAATTTTTTAAACCTAAAAACTGTAATATACCATAAATATGTCACAATTAAAAAAAGTGATTAGGATTGGAGAGAGAGTTTACTGGGAAAGAGCATATTCTGTGCAAAGAGGAAAACCTGAGCTTAAATACTCAGCATCTACAGAATAGGTGGGGAAGGCCTTGCACTCTTTCTGATTGCTTGTTTTGTCCAATTGTGCATGGAGACAGGGAGATCCTTGAAGCTCACTGGGAAGCAAGCCTAGATGGAACAGTTAGTTTCAGATTCAATTCCAGGCACTGTCTCTCTCTCGAGAATAAGGTGGGCATCTATAGAGGAAGATACCTTTGACCATTGCACCCATGGGCATTGGCACATACAGCCATCCACACCACTCCCCTACCCATCCAGTCTCCCCGAATTTTAGGTGATAATAAAACTTACCAAAGGTAAAATGGAGTCACTAAACAAAGTGACATGTGCAAAGCAACTACTTCAACATTTGATGTCAGTGATGAATAGAAGTTACTTTAATTAGTGTTTTCCTTGTGTTGACAGTCATACAGTTCTCCAGTAGACACTAGAGATGATGTTGGGAAGAACACAAGGATTTGTGACTCATGCAAATGGAAAAAAATACCTATCTGTTGAAACATCTGCTGAGACTTCAAGGAATTTTCACAAATGCAATGCAATCTTATTTCCATACCTGAAGACTTGTTTATAAAGATATCAGAACTCTATGAATGATGTCAGTGGCTGTTTGTTCCTTGATCCCCCCCCCCAAGACAAGGTCTACTTTATCGCAGACTGCAACTGGTTTGTTATGCAGCTGCTGTGACCTGGAACTTACCATCATCCAGCCTCAAATTCACAAGGGCCATGACTGCAGGTTTATGCCATCATGCCAAGTTTCTGTAGCGCTATGATCACACCCAGGCCTCACACATGTCAAACCAGCATGTCAGCAATTGAACTATACTCCCAACTCCTTGAAAACACAGAATTTAGCATACATATAGATAGATAGATAGATAGATACATAGATACATAGATACATAGATATACAAATGAAAAGAATGAGTGTTTGCTAAGGTTTTTACATGTAAAATTACCACAGAAGAATAATACAGCAATGAAAAAACAATTATGTAAAATGATTTTAATGATTGTGTCTTTAGTTACAGAACATGTGTTTGGGTTTATAGAGTCTGGTTTAGTGTAGAATCAATTTGGAATTGTTAATCAGGCTTTAATTCTAAGTTTTTCCCCAAACACACAGTTCATATGTGAAGAATCTGGAGCTTAGAGTTGTTTAAATGTTTGTTCAAAATACTGCAATAAGTGAGAACGGACACAAGCTGAGAGGATGCCTCTCCTCTGAGGCAGAAATACACTCTCAATAGACTCCTGTGGACTTAGAGTTGCACATGGTTGCTTTCTCTCCTGGATATCACAGAGCACAGCACTAGAACTCTCCACACAGTTGTCTTTGTTAATACATCTTCAGAATTAACCTTCTCAGGGACTTCAGTAAAAGATAGTCTTTACACATAGACATATCACTCCATATCATTAATGTGGTTTATTATACTATTGATTATTATGCTAAACAAATATCCATGGTCAATATAAATTTTATGGTTTCAATTTTGGGAAGTCAGAGAAGGTAAAGTGGTAGCAAATATGTTGAAGACTGATGGAAAAAGTGATTAATAAAGGCTGCATTAGATGTTACCTTTGGTTACTGTATAATTACCTTGGCAGAATTCTGATACCTCCTCAAATAGGAACTTTCTGTTACTGATTTGAAAACTCTTACGTTAGCCAATAAAAAGTGTAAAGAATTGTCATCATATTGAAAATATGGATTTTCAAACTATTATTATTTATATAACTTTATCATGGGTCATTTTGTAGGGAGTGCCCAAACCTGGGGCTATGCTAATTGCACTTTCTTATATTGTAGCTGCTGTGATATGGGTATGGAGTGTGCCCCAAATTGTTCGCTCATTGAAAATTTGTTCTTCAGATGGGGGAACCAATCCCTGGGGAGGGAGGTGATCATGGTAGACTGTGAGGGCTCTGACTTCGCTAAGAAATAAATCCATTGATAGATTCCAAATTTGATGTGGTGTTTGGAGGTGGTGGAAGTGGGATCAGGAGGAGAAAGCAGGTTCCTGGATCGTTGCCTTTACAGGGTCCCTTGGCCCTGCTCTCTTTCCATCTCACTCTTCCTCCTGATCACCATGAAGTAGGTAACTCTGCTCCTCCACCCAGCATGCTTTTCATTCATTATGTTGCAGCAGCAGTGAACCCAGACAGTATGGACTAAAACCTCACAAGCTCTGCACCCAGTACACAGTCCTCTTTAAAGCTCTTTCTTCGGATATTTGTTAGTGATAAAAACAAAACAAAACAAACAAAAAACACTAGTTCACACAGTGGAGATATTTTTCAAATGGAAGGCATGCTTCCTAAAACACTGATGGGGAACATTTGAACAATAATACAGGTATGCTCTGTCTTATATTAGGAATGCTAGAAAACCTTGGCTTTGAGGAAGCTCGTGTGGAATATGTTGAAAAGAATCTAGCATATATTTGCTATAGTCAATGCAATCTTCACAGCAAGTTTATGATGTAGTAGCTTAAACTGATGGGATAATGAGCTGCTGACAGACATGTTTTCTAAATTGATGCTTGAGGATGGCGCAGCCAAAGAACTTGGCATGAAACAGTGGAGGAAATGAGGACTTGAGCTCACAGCTCTGTGCTACAAGGCAGCCTAAAATCCATAAAATCGAATTTTTTAATAGTCATTCTGAAGTCATATCTTATAAACTCTGAAAAAGTAATGTATTTAACCATTAGAAAGACTATGTATTTTCCCCTCTGTTTGTATGAAGATGGGTCTTGCCTCTATTGGCAAGTCTTGAGAAAACCAATGTCATTTTAAATATTCTTTGGTACATCTTCTTAATTTGAGTCACTGAGCCCTCAGATATTAAAACAGATCAACTCCAAAAGAAAAAAATTAAAAATATGTATAGTGAGTAAATAGGAGTAGGGACATTTTTAACTTCCAATTATGTTTCAGGATTTATATGTTGAAATTATATTCTATATTTGTTACAGAATTTTTCTTTTGTATATACAAAAGAATGTGAGCATGTATAGACTCCTTTGTAATACTTTTAAAGAGAAAATATTCCTTCAAAGAACCAAAATACTTTAGTGTTCCTTTTTATCTTTGTATTTATTTTCATTTTCAGCTTGAGGTTGAATAGTGATGAAATTTGTCTAGTTTATAGATAAAACACCCCTGCATAAGTTTCAATATGTTTTCCAAAGAGGATATTTTTACACACACACATACACACACATACACACACACACACACACACATACACACACACACATACACACACACACATACACACACATACACACACATACACACACACATACACACACACACATACACACACATACACAGACATACACACACATACACACACACATACACACACATACACACACATACACACACATACACACACACATACACACACACATACACACACACACATACACACACACACACACACACACACACACACACACTAAATTTTTATTCACTTTTCGTTTAGTGATTGGCAGTTGCTGCTGTTGGGTCTTTAGTGGCCTCTGTCCCCAGATTCCAATCAGGTCATATATATCTGAACCTCCACTTGGGAATGGGTTATGATTCTTACCTCTTAGTCAGAGTTTAGACAGTCATGAATGCAAGGGTCCTTTTTTCCATAGACACCTGTGCTTTGTAACAAAGGTCACAATGAAACCCTTAGACATTGAATCAGCCTAAGGGACCCCGGATCAGTGCCCTGGTACCAAGTCTAAGCTTTTTATTGTCAAGAGTTCAAGTAAACTAGTGTAAATGTTCTCCTTTTTGTTCTATCACTTCCCCTGCAAACATGCACCCTAGTCAGCTCTGTGCATCTCCTGGACCCATGAGTGAAACTCTATTTATATGCTATGTGACACATTTTCCTTTTAAGACAGTGTTTTTAGATGATTTGGAATGTACTGTTCATCAGCAAACAGACAAATAAAATCTCTAAATAGTAGCCAAACTGCTTAATGGAAACTAAACTATCTAAAAACAACCTAAGGCTAAATTGAGTAGTAGAAACAGATTCTAGCATCGTATTAAACTGGTTTAAACTATGAAGCTGGTATCTCCAGCACACAATTTAGATTCACAAAGATAAACTGCACATCTTCAATCCCATGACACCCAGCTGTGACTATTCACACCTAAATACCCTGCCCAGGGAAGCAATGTGTCATCCAAGAAAGTACTGATTGATGAACATTTGAACTCATCCCTGTGAAGACTCAGGCTTGAAGTCGTGTGATTTGGTTCAAATTGATGTTTTATTAAAATTTAAATGTCAGCTTAGATTTTGTAAAAGTCATAGCTGTTTATGAAGGGGCCATGTTTCGTAAAATCTTGAACAGTAATGCAAGTGATATTTTGTTAGCATTTGACAGATTCTGGCAAATGAAATTCAGATACAATGTTGAAAAAAGTAAATTAAATAAGGGTAGGCCTTCAATCTACATAGCTCTGAAATTTAAAAAGAAGCAGCAGGGCCATTATTTTTAAATAGTGTAAAGTACAGAAGCAGAGGGCACTAAAAATGTCCATTGAGTATTAGTTTGACTTTAGATTCTTAGAATGAAAGTGGGAGCCAAGCAGACGCCATTTTCCTCTCCCAAAACTTCTACCTTTAGTAAGAGAAACAGACGGCACAAAGAAATTGCATGATTTAATGCCAAGTGTTGACAAATACCCTACAGAAATGCAGCTGAAGACTCTAGATCAAGCCCATGAGCAAGCAGGGTGTACATGCACATGAGGTAGGGTGGTAGAAAAACCCATTGTAATAAATCTATAAGCAAGCAGAAGACCCCAGCAGAGTGAGGCATGAAGCCTTGAACAGGGCTTCAGCAGCTGGCAGTTTGGGTCCTCAGATGATAGCTCTAAGAGCTGTTAAGTTCTGAGAACATCTGTAGGCAATATTTCAACCTTACTATAAAGGACAGGAGATTGTCTACTACATAAAAATAGTTGACAGTGTTCAGGACTGACCCAGTTCAACTTTTTTTTATCTTATATCCATTGTTGGTTGAATCTGTAAAGGCAAAGCATGCAGATATGGAGAGCCACCTTTAGGCAACTTTTCATTTATAATCTTTTCAAATGTGTTTACAATATGGACATAGATAACATGATTTCTATATTTTGCATGGTATGGTCTTATACATCACCACCCTTAGAACAGGTCTTTCCCTCCAATCAGCCACACTGCAGCCATCTTGCCTCAGCTGCTGATCTCTCACCTTGGCAATGAAGTTTCTCAGAAACTGGCCTCTGTAAGGCCAACGGCGCCAATCCTGTGTCATCCTGCTGAGCCTGGATGTGGAGAGGGTTGATAACTCACAGAAAACACTGGCTAGAGAGTGGGAACTAGTGACGTTTCACCACTTTTACCTTCAGTCCAACATTCTGAGGTATGTTTTGTTTGGTTCTACTGAAGGTCCTGGACCACTTGAGCTCCAGCTGTTCTCCAGATGTAGTTAATAACTGTAGCTTTCTCCTTTATCTCTACTTCTCTGTCCCCAAACCATCTATCCCGTGGCATGGACTCCCTTTCCAAGACAACACCTGCATTTCCGCCAGTCTTGGGCTTGATTTTTCTGGGAGGAGAGTTAGCTAAGATAAGTGAACATGTATGAATAATAATTCTACAATAAACAACAACACAACTACACCATCAACTGCAGAACCAGTGTATTATTACAGTATTATTATAACTCCCTCTGATGCTTCCATCACCTCTGGGTCCTGAATCCCTTGCACTCTCAAGTCACAGCAATGGTTTTATCACGTGCTTAGGTGTTTTGTAAAACTTGTTACATGTGTGTATTAATTTCAACAGACATATTGCTTAGCTTTTGCATATCTTTGAAGATTTTATTCTGTCATAAGTGTAATTGTACAATTCATAACTTTTAGTCCTATTTCAATTTCTGAATTCTCCCAGCACTGTATGAAGTTGTAGTTTCAATACCACATAATAATATAACTGCTCATGACAATTTATTTATTTGTTCTGCTGTCAAGGGTACTTTGAATTTTTGCATTGTTTAACTGTTTTGAATAGCACCACTGTAAACATCTTTGTGTATGTGTCCCAGACCATACATGTAGGAGATCCGGTAAGGCTGTCCAGTCCCAGGATATTCTGTGAAATGCAAACTATATATTAGATTTAAAATATCAAGCATTAAAAGGAAGTTATCAGTTGAGGCAGGCCCCCTAAACAGTTAAAGCTAAATAACTGTCTCACCTATCCAGGGGCCTAGTCCAGTACCATGGGGGC
Organism: Peromyscus eremicus; assembly: GCF_949786415.1. Classification (NCBI taxonomy): domain Eukaryota; kingdom Metazoa; phylum Chordata; class Mammalia; order Rodentia; family Cricetidae; genus Peromyscus; species Peromyscus eremicus. Next base: position 14,445,962 of record NC_081424.1, read on the forward strand.
TCCTCAGCTATTGGTCCACAGTTCATGGGTTTCCACTAGTGTGGCTGGCCCTCTCTGTACTTTTTCCCATCATGATCTTGATGTCCCTTGCTTATAGAGTGACTCCTCTCTCTCATCAATTGGACTTCTGGAGCTCAGCTTGGTAACTGAATGTACCAGGCTCTACTGCCTCTCCATAGAAGACCTTGACTTGGAGGAGGTGGGAATGGGGGTCGGTTGGGGGCAAGGCTGGGGGTCAGGAAGAGGGAGAAGTGGGGATCTGTGGTTCGTATATAAAATGAATAGAAAATTTCTTAATAATAAAAATTTTTTAAAAAGGAAGTTATCTTTTGAAAAATTTAAAAATATTTATTATAAGTTGAACTGCTCTTACTGTAAGTAAACAGGATTGACAAATATATAAATATATTATTAAGATTAATTTCATTTGTTTCTTTTTAATGTGGCTGTCAGAGAATTTGATTGACACACTTAGCAGTCATGCTTTCTTATGAGAGTCTGAGCAGATCTGGGACCCTCTATGGCAGTCAATCCCAAAGCAAAGACAGCAGTGCCCCCTGAGACCACGCCCCCCTGGGGGAGGAGCCAGAAGTCCAGGCAAAGAGAGAAGTACAGGAAGCAGAACTGTTTATTGAGATCAAAGCAGAATAAAGTGCTGGATTACAGACTTCAAAAAAAAAATAGTGACTGGACAGAGAGGTTAGTAAAATAAATGGATGGTATATTTGCTATAAACAACTAAAGGGAGTAATTAGTAGCTTCAGGAAAAGGAAAAGTAACAGAAAAAGGAATGGAATTCTGTAACATGAATTGCTAAATGGTCTTATTAATAAAAAATCTGGAGCCAGATTTTGGGTTGAAAGCTGAAAGATCAGAGGAATAGAACAAGCCAGCCACAAGTTCTTACTGCTAGGAAATCCTCAGCCCAAGAGAGAGCTACTTCCTGTATGCTCATGCCTATATACCTTTCTGTGCCCTGCCATCTCACTTCTTCTCTCCGCTTAGCTACATCACTTCCTCTTTCTGCCCAGCTCTATCACTTCATGTTTGTCTGTACAGACCTCCAGACCTCTATGGTTAACTAGTGCTGGGATTAACCAGTGCTGTGGCCTTGAACTCACAGAGATCAGGATGGATCTCTGCCTCCTGATTGCTAGGATTAAAGGCATGTGCTACCACTGCCTGACCTCTATGTTTAATATAGTGGTTGGCTTTTTCTTCTGATCTTTATTTGTTATAGCACAAATAAAATACCACCATAGAATTCCAGAGACTCTGATTTTTTAATGAAAAAAATGTTTATAATTATAAAAAGGAACAGGGTATAAGACATTGCTCCCTCATTTGCTGAGTTGAAACATCTGAAGTTGCCTGTACTTGAGGATATGTGAAATAACAAGCAAATGCTTGAGCTACAGAGTCAGGGGACTGGGGAGAAAGGAACTGAAAGAAGGAAAACCCATCTATAATACAGGAGGAGGGGAGTCTGAGGTCTGGCAAACAGAAGGTGAAATGTTCTTCTGCCATGGTGAAAGAGAGTCAGTAAGCAAATGATGGGTGGAGCCCTGGCCATAGAAGAGTATCATCTTCCAGAAGAAAGAGCTGAAGCGATGGAAAGGTTTCTTGGAAGGAATTTGTCTAAAAGGATGGGAGAATCATTGCTTCTGATTTAATTGCACATATTCTTTCATAAAAATAAAGTGTAGATATTTATAAATACTTAAATGCTTAGATATAAAATAATTAAGTACTTAGACACTGTTACACTGTATGCAATACACAACTGTGTAGTATCTATATAGACATGCATCTATCTTTAGACATATAGTTTATATACCATATATTACATATAGTATGTTACTTGCAGTTTGGTCAGTTTTATATTAACTTCTTATGGGGACACGCATTTATCATTCTTAGATTACTCCAAGTGTTATTTTTATGGGATGTATATTTGCTTTGTTTATTTAATAATTACTTAGTTTTACATATCAGTAGTCCATATTCTGCCTTTTTGAAAACATTCTTAATATTTTCTACATGTTAGTTATTGATATTTAATATAGAAAGAAAAACTCTTCATAGCAAATATTCAATTTTTCTGTGCAAGAGCCCTGAAAATGATACCATTCAGACAATACTATAGAATTTATTTCAATAAAATTAAAAATAACATAAATTGCTTGAATATGTATGCTCAAAGGAGTTTTGAGGGATTAATTGGTTTCCTAAGGTACACTTCCCAAAGACAGAAGTTATTTTAAAATTTGAAACATCAGAGGCCAATGAGATAGCTTAGCAGGCAAAGGCATTTGATGTCCAGCTCCTCCGACCTCCACACCCATTGCTTATGCACACAGCACACAAACTGTCAAACAAAAACACATATTCAAGTACAAATGAATGAGCTGTAATAAAGAGATTAAACATTAGAAACAGGTTGGAGTTTTAACTTGGTGGTAGAGTGCTTGTGTCGCAAGCTCTAGCCTTCAGTTCAGTTCAGTCCTCAATTGAAAGAAGGAGGGAGGAGGTAGTGGAAGAGGAGAAGGAGGAGGAGGAGGAGGAAGAGGAAGAAAAAGAAGAAGAAAAAGAAGAAGAAGGAGAAGGAGAAGGAGAAGGAGAAGAAGAAGAAGAAGAAGAAGAAGAAGAAGAAGAAGAAGAAGAAGAAGAAGAAGAAGAAGAGAAAGAAGAACAAAGATTTCATCCCTCCTGCCACCACTGAAATGTGTGTTTCTGGTGATTTAATTTATCTTTCTTGTTTTCCCTCCTTAAATGACTGATGGATGCCCAGAGCCATCATATATCAGTGTGATTTTCAAAAGTTAATTAGCTGAATCCTTCTCTCTCTTTTTTTTTTTTTTTTGAGATTTATGATGTTGGAGAATTGCTTTCTGTTGGGTAAGCATGCTATTTATGTAATTTTTATTTCATTTTGTTTGTTTAACCTTATTTAAACTCAGAAAGTGTGGCCAGCCAGACAACAAATATGAAAGCACAGTTTATTGTTTGAGTTCTTTGTGTAAAAATTTTAGTTTTGTTTTTATTCAAATCTACATCAACATTTTAGCTATACTAATTCATGAATCTGAAGTAGCAGGTGTGAAATAAAAAGCCTAACCCTAGCATGCTCTATCACAGAGTACTTTTTACATTTGTGCTAAGTGCTTGAAGACATCTGGAATATTTGAGTAAGTATATAAAGTAATCAACAAAGACAATCACTATATCACTATAATTGTAATAACAAAAGTAAACAGCTGTGGTCATATCTGTCAAGGAGTGTGTTAGACCCACAAGTCATGGTCATCCTTAGACTTGGGAACACTTCCTCTTACCAAATAACAACAGCAAATGTCTTCTTTGAGTTCCAATTTTAGCGTGGATTCTTTTCATCCTATTTTGAGTGCAAGAAGTCAAGTGTCTGACAAATCTGGACCAATGTGAGGAGTTATAGCCACTGCTTTTATGAAGTAAGACCCTCTGGTGGAATTTTAGAAATAGAAGACAGCTACCACGTAATTCATGCAAGCTGTTGCTTTCACAGTTTCACAGACTAATCTTAAACAGAAATTAAAGCTGTCAATCATTTTCAAACCTGATGGTTGACATGCTCATCTGATAAGGCATGTGCACTCATCTTGCTACTTAAGAGCGTTAGGCAAATTCTAACCCTGAAGGCTGAAACATTTGTCAATTAAGGGGTGGGAGAAGAGTGGGTTTTCAGTCTGGGGAATGGAGGGAATACTGAATCATCTAAATAACTAGACCCACTGGTGAAGGATGAACTATTTAAGGGCTATCTGGTTCTTTCAGCCTTGCAGATTGCTCCTGACATACTGAATTTATAAAACAATAGATTGCTTCAGCTGGAGAAAGCCACTGCAAAGATTACTCAAGAGGTAGATATTATCCTCCATTGTTTAAAACATTCAAACTTTACATAAATGTAAATTTTTTCTCAGTTAGTGACAAGTTATGGAAAAATTGCCATTCCAGGGCATTCTCTGAAATAGAATCTGACTGAGTCGTATATAACTATGCATGAAGCTTAAATTATTTCAATTGGTAAACGTGAGCAAACTTTTAATCAAATATTCCATTGGCCATCAGAAATCCAGTGAATAAAAATACATTACGATTAATTTACTCATTTTAATATTTCCTTTAAGCATGAAACATTTAATATTTCAAAGTAATACAATTATACATACACTATTATATTATATTTCATTCCAAAGAAAATTGAGATTAATATCTCATACTGATATTGCAAATTAAAATTAGTTTACATTTATGTCTGTTCCCTGATATAAATAAATATTAGAGATATTTAAGTAATACCTCTAATAAAAGGTAAAATAGCATTAGAGGAAAATAACATTAAGCGAATTACACTCAATAAGTGTAGTGGCCATAGAGAAAAGAAAAGAATATGTTCTAGATTTAGATGATGACATTTGTTAAAGGAAAATCGCAGAGCTGTGCCTCCCATATCCTTTAGTGGTAGAAAATATTTACCTCCTCACCCCTATCCTTCTTTTCCTTCTCTTCTCTCCTTTCCCATCTCTCCTCTTTTCCTCTTCCTCTGTTTTGTTTGTTATAGGAAGGGCTGAAAACCCAGTAACAGATTTCTTCTTCCCCTTTCCATTTTCCAATCAGTGTTCTACCCTCTCACAGGCCATTTTTCCACAGAGGGATCAAGTGAGAAGGGAGAGGAAAGGGGAATGAGAGTGGGGATTCAGAGAGAAAGCTAAGATTAAGGGTCATTGGAGTGGCAGCATGGAAACAATACAGTAGAAGCTTCCTAAAATATATATGAAGGTGATCGAAGTAAAATCACCAAGTAACAGGGAAGCAAGAGTCCCAGCTGGATAGCTCTTGCTACCAAATTAAGCTTCCAGTATCAGAGTTGTGTTTCTCTAATTGAATTGTTGACCAAAGGAGCCCATGGGAATCCCCAAACAACCCAAACCATTTCCAAGACTGCAGGTTACTCTCCACAAATTTACAGGCAGACCTTATTGCTGAAGACAACACCTACACAATGCTTTGAACATGGAGAAGTTGAGCTGGTGCCTACATTAAAGCCTTCATCCCCTCTGTTCTAGGATTTTGGGTAGAGGAAGGTACTCTGCATGCTATCAAAAAGAAAATGTAAACACCAAACTCTACCACAAAACCTTTGATCTACAATGGTGTCCTGCATGCAAGGTATACTATTGCAGCAGTGGTGCAAAGCTTGTGGTAGTAACCAACCAATATCTGATTTGACTTAGGCCCACTCCATGAGATGGAACCCATATTCAACATTGCTTGGGTAGACAAGACCCTGAGACTAAATAGCCCAGTGAACTAGAGTAAATACTACCAGTCTTAAAAAGAAGTAGTGATAAAATGACTCCTAATGATATTCTGATATACTCATAGCTTAGTACTGTGCTCAGCCATCATCAGAGAAGCTTCCTCTTGCAGAAGATAGGAACAAATACAGAGACCCATAGCCAAAGAATACGGAGAGATTGAAAGATCTTGAAACACTCAGCCCTAAATGGGATGACCCCATCAAATACCCGCTCTCAGGGTTCCAAGGAGGTAGATACAATGTAAGAACCAGAAGGGATGAAGGACACCAACTAAACAAGGCCCTCTAAATCAACATGATCAAAGCTCATGGGAACTCAGAGAGACTGAAGCAGCATGCACAAGGACTGCACTGGTCTACACCAGGTCCTCTGCATACATTATGGCTTCCAGTTTAGTGCTATTGTGGGATTCCTGAGTGTGTGAGTGAGCAGATCTCTGATCCTCCTGCTTTTGCTTGGGCTCTTTTCCTTCTACTTGTTTGCTTTACCCAATTCCAATGTGTTGTTTTTTCTTTTATATTGTTATATTTTATTATCACCCCTTGGAAGTCTGTATGTTTTCTGGTGAGAGACAGAAAGGGAGTGGATTCAGATGGGAGGGGAGGTGGGAGGAACTGGGAGAATCAGGGCGAGGAAAACTGTAATTAGGATAGACTATATGAGAAAAATCTATTTTCAATAAAAGGGAAAAAAGATTAATCTAGAAAAAACTTGCAGAGCAGACTGAGTGGGGTAGCATTTCTTCCCATCACACTCATAAGTATTGTCTGGTATTTGTCAGGTAGGACCCAAATTGAGGTACTAGCATCTATCTGTATGTAGGAAGTTACAAAAATATTCCAGGAAGAGAAGTGCTAAAATTTTGTGAGATGAGCATTAGAAATCATGGGAGCTGCTTTTTTTAAATAAATGTATAAATAAATAAACAAGCAAACTACTGGATCCAATAGAAACCTCAGTGATGATATGACTTAAAACACAATTCAGTTCTCAGATGGCTTGTTAAGTCAAAATCCTTATGGAGATTCTCCAACATGGACATTTCCTAAGCAGCTCTTCAGAGGACAGAGAGGATGGTGGATCATTAGTCCTAAGTTACTCATGAACATGTATTTTAAGTATTTGAGAAGGACAAGAAAAAGCCTCCCTCTAAATAGAGAGGAAATGAGCAACTGGAACAGAGTGAGTTGAACCTTCTAGTAAAGTTCTGTTCTCTTCTTCACTCTGTGCTGGAAAGGGTAGCCTCAAAAATATGTCACCACCTTCATTGTAGTCATGAACTATAAGTAGTGTTCCCTGAAGCTCATGAAAAACTTGGGGTGATCACACACACACACACACACACACACACACACACACACACACACAGTACAAAATGTGGTGACAGCCCTAAGTGTGGAATTGATACTGAAGTAAATGAAAAACAAATTAAGAAAAGTAATTGAAAGACTGGAATTCCTATATTTATTTGAAAAGCTACAGTGTTTCATTTACAAGAAGATATTTATCAAAACAAGAAACAGAAAATACAAGTCAAAGATTAAAAATGTATCAGAAACATGGAAAACTTAAAAAAAAAATCATTGTTGCAATTTTAATATAAGGCAAGACAGACCTCAAAGTGAAGCCTTTATAAGATGCGATGAAGGTAACAGGAACTGTTCAAACAGACACTATCTCAAAGAGCTATAACAGCCACAATACATAGGCACTCAGCAGAGTAGCTTCAATTCTGATCTAATTGGTCAGGAACAGGCACTGAGCATCCTTGTTCTTTAAGGGTTAACCAAGTGACTTATTTTCATATAGTTGAAAATCATTACACAATTTCTAGACAATAAGAAAAATATAGAATATAAAAAGTAACAAAGTATAAATTGTCTAAAAATTAGCTTTACAGAGAATGAACATGGCTTTTAAGCTCAGAACCTAAAATTCTTTAGAAAGAGCGTCTAAAAAGAGCCTTAGGAAAATGATACAATGTATTATTAAATGCAACAATTTGGCTTTATGCCAAGAGGCCAATTTCTCCACAAACCAGTGTAGTATGAATCTTAAAAGTTCTTATTAATAAAATCAAACCCGAGGCCAGTTATTGGGGTCAATGCTGGTAGATCAGAGAGACAGAACAAGACACAGCTACCTCACCTCGCCGGATCCTCAGCTGGTCTTGTTTCCTCAGACTGGAGGCCTCTGAGTCCTCATCCAGAATGGGTCTCAGCTGAATTGCTGCTCAAAAGCCTGAATGCTTAACCAGCCAAATGCTTAACCAGCCAAATGCTTCTAGTTTCTGGTCCTCACACCTTATATACCTTTCTGCTTTCTATCATCACTCCCTGGGATTAAAGGCTTGCTTTCTGGAATTAAAGGCATGATGAGTCACCATGCCTGTCTGTATCCTTGAACACATGGATTTCTGCCTCTGGAATGCTAGGATTAAAGGCGTGTGCTACCACTGCCTATCCTTTATGTTTAATATTGTGGCTGCTCTGTCTCTGATCCCAGATAAGTTTATTAGCATGCACAATATTTGGAGGAATACAATACCACAAACCAGTCTGTACCTTCAAACTTCAATGTATTTACAAAGAGACAGTTAACAGTTTTGGAAGAACTTATCAAACTCATTTTAAGATGTACATTGAAGAATACTGTTCTGGTGGGAGCTCCACCTCTGTCCCTGAAACCCTGGTATCCCTATACCCAAAGAGTCTGGAATGTTCTTGTGGTCCACCTCAACTCCCGTCCCCCATCTCTTTCCCCAACTCCCCCCTCAAAGCCCACCAAACACAGCTCCTCCCCCAGAAAGGCTCAAGACCACTCCCATAGAGTATTTAAGCTGCATCCTAGAAAACAGACACATGGTTTTCGGGTCTCTCGTCCCCCATGTCCTCTCTCCTGAAAATGCTTTACCCATTAAACTGGGCCTTTTTCTTATTTGGTCTGATTTGGTTTGATTTGGATTGCTGCATCAGCTTATTGGGGTGCAAAATCCTTTCAAATACTATCCCCGGATTGATCATTTCTATTGCCTAAAACAAAAAGGAAAGTGTGTGTGAGGGATGAGAGTCTAAAAAAAAAAAAAAAAAAAAAAAAAACCAAAGAAGCTGTGTCTACTAGACACATTGAACAGTTTCAGCAATTCAAACACTGCTGGAGGAACAAAACAAAACAATAGCCTGGTATATATATATATCTCAGAAAAATACTAGCTAGTAAAGACCCTAGAAAACATGGAATCAACATGATCTTTCTCGACAAATAGTGCTTCAAAATTGTTCTGATAACCACCATTATGGAATAGTAAAATCATCTGATCAACTATCATGGACCCCATAGTACATGGACAAAGCTGATCCGACCTGAAGAAAAGTTTGAAAACAGAATATTGACAGGGATTTCAGCATTGGGTCATCAGTTAAGAATGCTTACTGCCCTTCCAGACAACCTGTGCTCCCAGAATGCACATCCAGTGCTCACAATTCCCTGTAACTCCAGCTTCTGGGGATCCACAACCCTTTTCTGGTCTCCATGGATACCCTCACACATGTGCACATACACAGACACATATACACAGATAAAAATAAATCTTAAAAAAACATTGACAATGGTACTTTCAACCATTTATATTTTTTCCCTACTTAGTATATTCACTCTAACATTCTACAGCTCTATTGGTTAAAATTATTTTTTTTAATTCTTTGACAGGTTCATACATATATACAACAAGTTGTAATTATTTTTATCCTCTTGCTCCCTGTCAAATCCCTGCTTCTTCTATCCCAGAGACCATTCTTGCTAACAAATCTCCTCCTACTTTGGTACCTTCATGTGTGTGTGTGTGTGTGTGTGTGTGTGTGTGTGTGTGTGTGTGTGTGTGTGTACGCTACCTGCCTGATTTGGTTGGGGTGTTCATTGTTATGTTAGGCAGTGCTAGGCCTTGGCTAACAGCACATGATTATAAAATCACTCATTTTTGGAAGGAAGGAGACAGATGTTTGCTTTTGTTTCTTTTCTAATGAGAACCTTGGCTCAGACCTTCAGCATAACACCTAAGTGAGACTGCGTATGCATGTTACAATGCTGTGCACTGAGTTATGCGATTTTCTGTGGAGTTGACTCCTCTTGGCTGATCTTTCCAGGAACCCAGAGAAAGGGAGCATGTTTTGCCTAGTGACTTTACTCCATTTTTGTAGAACTTGGCTGCCATTCTTTCCCCCAGGCCTGCTGATTTCCATGGTAGCTCTTGTTTCTAAATCTTCAGACTGTTCAGTACATACATGTTTTGTACCACTGAGGGCCTGAACAACACTGTGGCAAATAAAAGCATCCTACTTGTCTGCTTCCGATTCCAGGATGTCTGGCAGCTTTTAATGAAAATGCTTCTGAAGTCCCCATATCTCTGGGCAGCACACTAGAAGTGTGATCTAAATTAAATCCATAACTTTTACTAAGGTGATGGTGTGATTCATAAAAAGAGATTTAAAAAAAAACTATTTGGTAAATTAAAAATTGGCTTTCATGGGAATGACTATACCAGTCACAATCTGTAGTCCCGAACTATTTGAAGGTTGCCATAAATGGCAAGAAGTGGGAAATAGACATGGGATGAAATTCATGAAACATCCTGGTAAATAAAACTTCTGACTGGCAAAAAAAAAAATATGGAAATCCAGTTCACAGTGACTGAAACTATGTATTTTTAGCCAATTATAAAGCTCAATTCTTTAACTCGGGAAAGATTCATTATTGAATAGTCTTTATTTCATTTATTTATTTATTTATTTATTTATTTATTTATTTGTTTATTTATTTAGTGTGTGTGTGTGTGTGTGTGTGTGTGTGTGTGTGTGTGTGTGTGTTTGAGCATGTACCACATATGTGTCTGTGCCTACAGAGGCCAGAGAGATTGTTAGATCCTCCAGAACTGGCATTACAGGCAATTGTGAAGTTGGGTCCCCTGGAAGAGCAGCAAGTGACCTTAACCACTGAGCCCTCTCTCCATCCCTATTTTTTTCTTTTTCTTTTAATTAAAAGATTTAGCCAAATTTTATGCACACTGGGGTATGCTTAAGAACAAGATTTCATCTCAAAACATCTTGTGTCTGTTTCCTAACTCCCCCTGGGGCTCAAGTGGCATCGTAAAGTTTAATATGCTGAAACCTGAGATTCTTCTCACAGGAAAGCAGGCCAGCATGTATCAGCTTACCCAGAAAGCATATTGTTCTTGGAGGTTAAAACAAATGTATTTGTTCTGCAGCTACAATCATATTAAAATTCCCCTCCTTTTCAAGTGTTCCTGTGGGCCACATGATAAAGCACGCATCTCGGCTGAGACCACGTTACCTCTTCTGGAATCTCTGCAGCCTAAATGTTAGTACAACTTGATCCTGCTTCTCTTCATCTTTGATAGGCGTCTGGAGGAGGCTGTGACTGTACTTTCTCTTCTTGTGAGTCAAATAGCTGATGCTTCATTATCCAAGAACAGTACTCTGATGGATATGCTTGTATAGATATGGTCTTCAGTCATCTTAGGGCAATATTGGCTTGGTTTGTCTGTAAAGTGATAAGAAACTCTAGCGTCATGCTATTGAAGCACATCCACATCTCACAAATTGCTCAAGAGGAAAGGAATCTCAAGACAGTGATAGACTGCCATAAAACCCAGGCTTAGGCTCAGAGATAAAGGACTTAAATGGAAAGCTGTGGGAAAATCTTCAAAGGTAGGAGACACCTCTGGCTGCCTGATCTTTCAGTGCCCATCTCACTGAGTCTTGGCTCAAGACAATTTCAATTCTTCAAGGCACCAACCTGGCCTCAGGGCAATGAATGACAGACAGACTCTATATTCCAGGTTGTATACAGTACAAAGAACTGTGCAATCGCTAAAATTGAGAAGTTGAGGCTAAGTGTACAGTCACTACTATACGACAGGATCCCACACAACACACAAAAGAATCTATTCACTGAGGAGACATGTCACACTGTATCCACCAATAATTTCATGTGAAAAAGTGGGACTTCTTGTCGCAAAGGTTTCTCAGCACATATATGACATCAAGGGGCTGTTGTATGGATACAGAGGGCTTTGTTTTGACTCCTGTGAGTAACCATGTGGTTCTTCCTTCAATTTTCCCTGATACCAGAACATGGAGTTTCATATGGGTGAAAGATGTACTATCCTCGGAGTCTGACTCATTTCTTTTAAATTGGCTCTTCATTTCTAGAAACATAGAAGCAATAATATAGTGCAAATCTTGCATTCAATTTAAAAATAACCAGCAGCTTTCTTTTATTAAGAGGAACCTAGAATCTAGAGATGTTCAATGTTAATGATAACTATATTTCTTTTGTCCAGGTCTGTTGCTGGGTTGCTAGGTAATTAAAACAATTCTCACCACTATGTAGAAAAATTAAATATATTTTACGCTTCTTCAACTCCAAAACAGTAAGGAGAAGAAGTTCTGAACAGCTATAACATTTCCTATGGTGTATTGTAGGCAACCCTAGCTGTCATTTACAGGTGATTAGTCTAATTTCATTAATTAGAATGTTTGCCGTACATTTTGGCTATAGAAGAGAAATTCCTTCATATTCTGCAAGCTGATTTTAAAGTGTCCATGATTGTTGTTAAATCTGAAGCAATAAATGGTTGGACTTTAACATAGTCCAGCTGTTAGTACCACTGTTGCATAAACATACCAAGATATCTTGTTACATTTTTCTAGCTAGAAAAATTGCATTTTGTTTCTAGAGTCTGTAGCTGTAAGTTATGAGAAAAGGTTTAATCTGAAGAGCATGATGATCTTTGTGGATAGAAATTGCTTCCCTCTGAAGAACTGCTTTCATGAGAACAGTTAAGTTGATCTGAGGGTATAAAAGTGTCTCTTGGCATTCACAGAATGATGAGAGTTTTAATTATTGAAAACTTGCGTTTTTGCAAATAAAAGTAGTGAAGGGTAGGAGTGTTCCCAGTGAAGTGCTCAGATCTGGAAACTAGGTCACTAGAGTCACTACTCTGTCAATAGAGCTCCATCCCTCCAGCAATCAATTGCACCCCAGGTCTTTCGGAGTCTCTATATGTTATAAAGAACCTAACTGACATCACTACCTTTTTTCTCGTTTGCCATCTCTGAGAGGTCAGAATACACTAAAAGTGATACAAGATAGAGATGATAAATGAGCAGAAACTTGAGCTGTAAATTCTTTAAGCAAACTTAAAGAAGGCATCAATCTAATAACAACCAAGGATACCGGAAAGCACGGTTATTCTGAGGCAGTTCCGTTTCAAACCTATCTCCCATCTAGCTTAGTCATTCCAGACAAAGCTTTGGGATAGAAATTGGTAAGTTGTGTGGTTGCTTCAAAAATTGCTGACAATATTTTAATATTTACCCATGTATTTAAGTAATGAGATTTTTGTCTTATAATTTGTGACTCTAAGTAGCATTGTACAATATAAACTATTACATCCATTTTATAACTATATAGACTAAGCTACAGTTTATACAGTGTGGTGATATTGTGTTCTCCAAAATATTGTGTACCCTAATAAACTTATCTGGGGTCAGAGAACAGAACAGCCACTAGACATAGAGACCAGAAAATGGTGTCACACATGTCTTTAATCCTATCACTTGGGAGGCAGAGATCCATTCGGATCTCTGTGAGTTTAAAGCCACACTGGAAACAGCCAGGAATGGTCATTCACGCCTTTAATCCCAGGAAGTGATGGCAGAAAGCAGAAAGGTATATAAGGCATGAAAAACAGGAACTAGAGCTGGTTAAGCTTTTAGGCTTCTAAGTAACAGTTCAGCTGAGAGCCATTCAGATGAGGACTCAGAGGCTTCCAGTCTGAGGAAACAGGATCAGCTGAGGAATTGGCAAGGTGAGGTAGCTGTGGCTTGTTCTGCTTCTCTGATCTTTCAGTGTTGACACCAGTACCTGGCTCCAGGTTTGTTTTTATTAATAAGACTTTTTAAGATTCCTTCTACAATACAGTGTTATATCATAAAGCTTCTTCAAAAGTGATTTATCTGTGCATTCTATGTACATGGGCATTTTATCTGCATGTATGCACACCAGGAGAGGGCATCAGATCTCATGGGACTACAGTTACAGATGGTTGTCAGCCATCATATGAGTGCTGGGAACTGGACTCAGGACCTCTGGAAGAGCAGCCAGTGTTCTTAACAGCTGAGTCATCTCTCTGGCCTTATCACCAGGCTTCTAAACAATGAATTTAGGATTTCTGCTGCTCATTCTTCTATGACAAACTACCGACTGCCTTACACTTCACATTTTTCACATTTCCTTGACCTTACAGATATATCCATCTTGCATTTATATGAGGCTAAGATTCCATAGGCAAACTTTGTAGTTTGCCCAATTTTAAGACAATCGTCAAATAGGTTTGATCATTGTTTCTAAAACTAAAGGATATGGTCTGAGCACTCAATTCTTTCAGCAGGTCTTGGAGCATGAGAACATAAACCAAGCAGCCCTGGTGACGATGCACTTCCCAGTGTGAGAAGCCATGGATGATCACAGGTTGGTGCCGTAGACCAAAAGGAACCATGGCCAAGTAATAACTTAGGGAATAATAGGTTAAGAGTGAATAGTTGGTGGGTAGGGACTGGGGTTGAGGAGGGCATATATAAGATTTTTAAGGGTGATGTGAGGAGTGTGTAACTTAATGCTCAGGACATCCTGGACCTTCATGTGGTCTAAATACCAGCCAGATATTGTCAGGGTGTTTTGTCTTTCTTTAGTCAAAGCTTGAAAAAAATCTCTCATATCACATGTGTCTTTTAAAATAGTGGTTTCTGAAGTTAAAGAAATGATTTTGTACAAATGGCATATTCTGAAATCTGGCATTTCTTTTGTCTTAGCTGAAAACTTCCATTAAGCAGCCTTGCATTTCCTGAGCTACACAGTAGTTATTCTTCATGAAGAAGAACCTAAAATCTCATCTAATTTACTGGAGACTATGCTTTTAATAGTGTGATTGGTTCCTATTTCATGTGCATGTTGCTTAGTACTGGGATGGATATAAAAATGTGTCATTAAGAATATTAAAGCAATTTGAGTATTCATTATCTGATCTCTTCATTAGAGAGTATTCATGGATAAGAGAACAAAGATTCTCACAATAGAAGAAGGTTTATTGGTGTTTTGTTTGTTTGTTTTATTGTTTACAATGATTACCACTCATCAGTTAAGTAATTCTTTGCTGGCTCAATTTAGAAATAAATTGAACAACATTTATCTTCTAAGTGTAAAGGAATTTTTACTCTATTTGTAGAATGAACTTCAGTATACATTTCATTATTGAGTTTAAGTTTTTCACATATGTTTTTCATAAGAAAAAGTGGCAAATGAGTCCCCAAAATGTACTAAAGAGCCTTTTTAAGATGTCAGCAACATGGGCTGGACAAAGGGCTCAACAGTTAGGAGCACTTGCTGCTTTCGCTGTAGACTGAGGTCAGATTCCCAGTTCCCACATGGCAGCTCACAAACACCTGAACTCCAGTCCAAGGGATCTGATGACCTCTTCTGGCCTCCTTGATCATTGACTATACATGTGGTACACAGACACACATGCAACCAAAACACTTCAACACATAAAAAGCGAGTAAATAACACCAACAACTGCATTTGAGACTTCAGTTTATGATACTGCTGTTTGCATTTAAGACATTCTGATGTAGCTAAATTACATCATTTGTAGAAACAAACTTGTTGATATTTTTTGGGGAAAAAAGGACCAGATGGCCATAACTGCTATACTGCCATATTGAATGAACTTGCAAGAGAGGTTAAATAAACTCTCTGTATGAACACTGCCCTTTGCTATGCTGCCGCTACCTTCCAGAAAACACGGAGAAGCTCTGATTAATATGGTGAGATATCATTCTCATGCTAAAAATATTGTGTGCATCATATACTATGTAATATATATTATGCTATATATCACATGTAAATAAAATATACTATATATTTATGTAAATATATAACATATGAATTTACATTGTAATTATTCAAATTTTCTTCTCCTGAGTGATATATTAATTACATATATTGCCATCACCACACCCATACACACTCATGTGTAATGGCATGAGTGTCTAATTATAGGCAGTTCTCACTTTAAACAGTGCTACAGAACCTCAGAAAATGTGAAAAGTAAGTTTCATAGTCAAGTGGAAAATTAGAATTACAATCTATGAAATGTTTACCAAAAACTCAACATAAGTGTATGAGAAAAGAGGGGGGAAAGCCTGAAAAATCAATATCCACATAGTTATTCATATAACTTAAAGCACTATAAACACCGTACTAAAGTCTATTGTTTCTTTTTAGTACAAACTTTGCAAGAACATTCTTTTAATGGTGTTCACCTTTAAACTGTGTAACATCAGCTGCACCTACCATATTTTCAGTCTCCTAGAAAATTATTATTTATTTTCTTAATACTTTATCACCATTTGAGAATTTTGTACAATGTATTTTGATCATATTCATCCTCTTCCTCCATCTTCTTCCAGATCCTCTCCCACATCCCCATCTTCCTACCATCCAACTTCATAGTCTCTCTTTCCCTCCCTCCTTCCCTTTCAGCCATATCACTTTTCATGTGTTTGTTGTGGTTTGATCTTTCCTAGTGGGATAATTTTCTCCTTATTGTCAAGTGTCACTTGTGCTTCCACAGAAAGGCAATAAACTAATGAATCCATTGTGCTATCTTGAATAGTCCCAACAACCACTGTACTGTGACCAGTCATTGGCAGACAGTGGAGGAGGTAGAATTGGTCCATGATCATGATGTGCACTCACCTGCTATTTACACAGTGATATGCAGATGAGGGTAGGCAGTGAAGCCGATTCCTTATAAAAACTTCTTACAATAGGACAATAGTAATTAAAATTTGAAAGTGTTGTTGATAAACTTAAATTACTCAATCATAGTAGCTGAAGTTTATGACCATGAGAATTTTGTAAAGAACGGAATTCTTATAAATTAGTGATTTTTTTCAACGTTATTCTGGCAATAATGCCATGATGTATAAAAATTTAAATATAATAAAATTTGAAGTAAATTATCTCTGGCTAGAATGCTTATAAATTAATCATGGCTGCTTCTTTTGTGTCACTTGGAGAGGGTCCAGGTCATAAAAATCAATACATATTTAACTGAGGCATGGTATTAAAAAAATGGCAGATTTACATGCTTAAAATATCTAGACTACATAAAGTCTTGAGATTGGAAATTTTGATTGGGGAGAATAAAATCTTCATTGAATTTGTTCTGTGTGAGAATAGTGTATTAAAAATAGATTGCAGGTGTGTCTTAGTTAGGGTTTCTCTTGCTGTGAAGAGACACCATGACCACAGTAACTCTTACAAAGGAAAACATTTAATTGGGATTGGTTTACAGTTCAGAGGTTTAGCCCATTGTTATCATGGCAGGAAACATGGCAGCATTCAGGCAGACCTGGTGCTGGACAAGGAGCCAAGAGTTCTACATCTATATTGGGAGGCAGTAGGAAGAAACAGTAACACTGGACCTGGCTTGAGCTTCTGAGACCTCAAAGTCTGTCCCCAGTGACTCCCTCCCTCCAACAAAACCACACCTACTCCAACAAGGCCACACCTCCTAACAGTGCCACCCTGTATGAGCCTATAGGGGCCATTTTCATTTAAACCACCACAAGATGTTATAGGAAGATTTATTCAGAGACTGTATTGTTTGTTACTAGTAGGACATTTAATTACTTTTGTGAAATAATTACTGAGACAATGATATTAGTACTGGGAACAGAATTACAAAAGCTCAGGAGCTAAAGACTGTCACCAAAGATAAAGGGAGAGAAAGAAGCCATTTAGAAACAACCATGGCTTCAGTTTTGCTGACTCTCGAAACCCGGAAACATGTTATCATGAGATGCCAACAGTTTTTCAATGCTTTGAACCAGATAAAAACAGAAGATTATCTAGAGAAGTTACACAGATCATCATCCTTGCCTATTCATCAATGCTGCTGACTTACAGACTAACATTAAAAAGAAAAACTAGCTGATGACATCTCCCTACCCATTTCAACCTTATTCCGCTAGTGGCCATAGCACTTTCTGCACAATATGAGCATTTCTTTCACTTAAGTCGTGGAGACAATTCTAAATGCTAACTGAAAATACATATTTCAAGGACTTGAATTGTAAGAGACATTCTCTTCTCTTGTTGCTTTATTCTCTAATATTTTAAACATTTTGACTTGTACTCAAATTCATTTATTTTCATCTTGGAGAGATCCTTCACAGTTAAATAAACAAATTGAGGCTTTCCACCTTCCCACATTACAGTTTTGGAGAATCAGAAATGTGTTGTACATATTCGCAGCTTATTTTAGTCTGTTTGTCATCAGCGATCATGCGTTTCTAATATTCTGAGCCTCATAAATGTCATGTGCTTCTTGCATTTGTCTCATAGAGTATGCTTGCCAACTTTGGTCTGTAGAGGGAAGCCTTGAAAGTGCCAATCTGGGTGGGCATGTTTAAAACACAGAGAACTTCTAATGGTATAAAACAAACAAAAAAGGCAGGATTTAAAGGACAGAATGAATGGTTGGAAATATTAGAATGACATTTAAAATAAAAGATACTTTTGTTATCCAGAGAGTCACAATATATTGTTTTCTGAATCAAACATTAAATCATTGTGCACTGTCACCTTTCCTAGTCTGGGTGATCGTGCTTTAACAAGTAGAGTGTATTCAGATATGCTTAACTTGGCATGAATGTGTCTGCCATGTGACATGGCAGAAAGGTAAGGCTCTTTTGCCAACAAAATAATGAAACGATATGAGAACATGTCTGGGGACATATGGTGGAGCAGACTGAAGGATGAGAGGCCCAAGGTCCAATTCTGACTCCACCTTCCATTCACCTGATTGACAGAGGGTGAATAGGAGTAACGTACTCGGCTTCAGATCCTCAGGCATTTGGATGATAACAATTCCATCCAATAAAGGGTTTTGCCATGAAAGTCACAGAGAGAAAATAAGTCAAACTGTATAAATATCTATAGTATTATACAAGCCTAAGGCTATAGTATCATTATTATCCAAAATACATTGGATAGTGTAAAATGTATCATAGTCTTCAAGCCTCTCAAACTGTCCCAAATACTTCTTGGCTGATAGAGTCGAAATGAAAAAGGTTTGAAACAGGCTGGGCATTGTGGTATGTGTCTGCTGTCCTAAATACATCAAAGGCTAAGGTGAGACGTTCATAAGAAGCTAAGAGTTTGAGAGCAGGGTTGGGGTGGAGGGGCAACATATAAGAACTTTTCTCAAGAAGTTAAGTAGCAAGATCAACAGGAGCAGACGCAGGGCATTCAAAAGGATGTTGGGGAGTGTTTTCTTTCAGCATGTAAATAGGTTAGAAGTTATCATTTTAATCATAACAAGAAGTAAAATTTCTAACTTGCTTTTCTGATGCTGGTATAAAACACTGAGCAAAACCAAATTTGGGGGAGGAAAGGGTTTATTTGGCTTAGAGACTACAGTTCATCATCTATGGAAGTCAAGGTGGAAACAACAGGCAGAAATCCAGAGGCAGGAACTTTAGCAGAAGCCATGCAGCATGGCCTACTGGCTTGATTCCCATTTTTTTTCTTGGCTACCTTTCTTATATAGCTCAAGTCCACCTGCCCAGGGACAAAATATCAGAGAGTGTGCTGGGTTCTGCCACATCAATCATTACTAAAGAAAATATTCCATAGACATGTCTGCAGGCTAATATGTTAGAGGCAATCCTCAACTCAGATTCCCTCCTCCCAGGTATATCTAGGTTGGTGTCAAGTTGACAAAAACTAATTACAACACTCTCCAATAATCTGAAAAAAAAAATAAAGGAACAGAGTATCATAGATCCTCAGAAGTCAAAGGACTACAGGAGAATTTTTTGACCTTGAAACTAGAGAGGCGGACAGGCAAATACAGAGAACCACAACTCCTCTGAACATAATGCTATGGGACCAGAGCCAGAGTAGAACAGTTTGACTGACTTTAACAAATTGCAAAGGTCTCATTTTGGACAAATTTGAGAGATTCCAGAGGAACCCACTCATGGGTCATGGGGCACAGGTTTTTATGAACTTTTCTCCCAGAGTTCTATTACTTTCACAGATTTTGCTAAGAAAAATAGCATCTCTGTTTGTGTCAGGAAGATGGAAAAGAAACCACCCTGAGATTAGCTTTTGAAAAGTCTGCTCTTTGAAGGAATGGCTTAAGCAGAACTCAAACTACGTTGGTTTTTATAGAGCTTAATTGACCTCATGGAAGGGAAATATCTAACTGTGGCCAAACTTATCTTCTACTCAGAGGCAGGAAACTGTATGTACATTTGAGAGAAAGTGTCCTACTCAAGCCCACAATAGCCATTCTGTCTCACTTATAGCAATGAAAATACTGCAGTGGGCTTTTAATGCTCACCTTCCACTGACTGCAGCTCACTAAGACTATGACCCAACTATAGGACTAAGAACATTTTTTTTTTACCCACTTAAAGATGTCCACTTATCAGTAAGAAGTATGAGACATATAAAAAGACAAAGCAAGACAGATTGATGAGCTAGAGTGAGCATTAAAGTCTGTTTCAGTTGTGGCAAAAATGGTGGGATTACCAATCTGCTCCTGTAAAACTATGATGATCTGGATGAGCTCTAGTGCATAAAGTTAACGGCATACAGGGACAGATGGGAAATGTAGGGAGGACATTTTCAGAACTACCAAGAAGAAATAAGGATCACCACAGAAGGAATAAAAATTCTTCTGAGGCATTCCTAAGCAGACTGGAACATATTACAATAGAAAATGCCAAAGAAGTAAAAAGATGAAAAATAATATAATAAATGAGAAATGGAGGTGAATAAAAAGTTGTGACATTTGTAAAAGGGGTGTAAAGGAGAGAAAATCAGGAGTAAAGCAGAGCATCTATCTTGAGTGACAATGCTCAAGAAGTTCTCCAAAATTAATGTCAGATACAAAACAATGGATCCAAGAAGCTCAGAGAACAGTAGGGAAAAAAAAATGCTAAAAAATGTCATCTGGGCATGCTATATTCAAACGATAATACACCAAAAAAAAAATGGTGGAAGTCTTGCTAGAAGCCAGAGGACATAAAGATAACTTTCTATAGGTGAGCAAATTCATTTATTTTCCATTTTGCAGAAACCATGAGGCACAAAGAGACTAAAGAACAATGTCTAAATAATTAAGAGGAACAAAGCACTAGGCTAGAATTCATGATCCCTCAACAGTGAAGGTGATATGAAGACATTTTCTGATAAACACAGATTGAGCAAGTTTATTGACAATACCTAAAAGGAATTCTTTACAGTGAGGAAAAGTTGCATTGGTCAGAAACTCACATCTCTGTTAAGAAAGGAAGAGCATCATGCTGAAAGAAGTGGAGTTGTATGGGAATTTTTATTTTCAGATCCTTAATTTGAAACAGCAGTTTGTTAAAAATAGGAATACCATCAGTTTATTCAATTACATTTGATGAGAAAATGGAGTTAGGATTGTTTTATTATTGCTAAATGTTCCCACCCACCATGTGCCAAAATAGCACATTTAAATGCTGGCCTGGGTTAGTAGTAAATGTACATTCCCAAACCTAGGACAACTATTAGTTTTAAAAGGACAGAAGTGTGATTGCTATATGAGAAAGGAGAAGAAATGGGCAGGTGTGAAATATTCAGCTAAAAACAGGAAGAACAAAAGACAGTGGAAGATAACAGTAGAAACAAAGAACAGGAACAACAAATAGAAAATGTACAGCAGATATTAATTAATCTATTGATAATCACCTTGAATGCCAAACATCTGGTTTGATGTAGTAGCACTTGCCTGTAATGATCCCAGCTCCTTGGGAAGATAGAGTGAGCTTGATGCCATTTTGAAGTGTACAGTAAGACTTTGTATAAATAAATAAATTTATGAATGCCAGTGATCTAAATACATCAGTTAGAGATTGTAAAAACATATCAAATGATTTTACATCATATATAAGAAACTCAATTTAAATATAAAACATATAAAAAGTAAATGGATAGATAAGGGTATATCATGCTTACATCAATAAAGTTAAAAAATATAACAGAAATTTTAGATGGCTCATACTACACAGCAAAGATAGTTGCTTGATATAGAGGGGAACATATTATTAAGTAGCCAGTTCCTTAAGAAGATATAACAAAATTAGATATACATACATCTAAAAACAAATTATCAAATATGTAGGGCAAAAACTTCAAGGGACAATAGATAAACCCACTGTTTTAGTTGAATAGTTCAAAACGCTTCTCTGTCAGAAATGAACAGAAATATCAGGGAAAAAAATCATCAATGATATAGTTCAGTGATTCAGTTGAATTAATACTGAGTGTAACTGACAGCAAAATGAATATGATTGACATCAACAGAACACTTAATCCAATTATAGACACATTCTTTTTGAACTTGTAGGAAGTGTTCACAAAGACAGAGCATATTATGAAACCATACACATGCCTTAACAAATTTAAAATACTAAAAATTATGTCTCTCTTTGACTGCAATAGCATTAAAACAGTGATCAATAACAAACAGGTAAAAAGAAGTCTCAAAGTTCTTATATATTAGACAACACATATCTAAATAGCATCATTGGAAGAGTTTTAAGCAAAGTTTAAAAGGATATCCAACTAAATGAAACTGATAATACAACTCATCGATTTTCAAAGTACATATCCCAAGCAGTACTTGAAATTTATGTGACTGAATATTCATATTAAAAAGAGAAGAAATATTTAAAGTCAATCACATAAGTTTCAGTTCAGAGAACCAAAAAAAGAGCAAATTATAGTCAATAGAAAAAAGAAAGATAACAAAAATAGAACAAAACCAGTGAAATGAAATGGACAGTCGACAAACATCAAATGAAACAAATATCTGAGGATCTGAAATAATTGAAATATTGACGAGTGACTCATTGGGCTAATTATTTTACAACGAGAATAGTTTAAAATATCTAATATGAAAGAGGTATACTTGTAGTCATTGAGAAGATAATATTATTAAAAAATAAAAACCTTGCCCATAAATTAGATATCTTAGACCAAATGAAAAAACTCCATGAAAGGTATAATCAACCAAACTCACACAAAAATGAAAGGCCTGTGCCAATAAAGTAAGCGGAATCAATAATTAAGGATTTTCCAAAACCAAAAACACAAGGTTCAAGGAGATTTGCTGCTGAATTCCATCAAATATCTAAGAAATGAAGCATGCCAATTCACAATAACTTTTCTCAGGACACAGAAACAAAGGAAATACATTATAACTAATTAAATGAGGCCAGCATTGCACCAATGCCAGTCCCACACAAAAGTCCAAGAAAACAGTGTTACTCATGAACATAAATGTAAACATGCTAAACAAAGTGTCATCAAATCAAATTTTAAAATGTATAAAAATAAATATGCAATAGGTAGAATATTATTTTCAGATGTGTTGCATTTGTTTTATGCTGTGGATCATTTGCTTTAATGATGGAAAGACGTGATACACTTTTTTATGTTGCATCTGTTAACTCTGTGAAGCTTTGCCTGTCTAAAACACCTGATGGTATGATAAAGAGCTGAATGGCCAATAGAGAGGCAGGAGAAAGGATAGGCATGGCTGGAAAGTAGAGAGAACAAATAGAAGGAGAAATCTGGGAGGAAGACGAAGAAAAGATCAAGAGAAGAAGGAGAGGAGGACATTGGGGCTAGCCACTGAGCCACATAGCCAGCCACCACAGAGTAAGAGTGAAGGTAAGATATACAGAAGTAAGAAAAGATAAAAGCCCAGAGGCAAAAGGTAGATGGGATAATTTAAGTTAAGAAAAGCTGGCAAGAAACAAACCAGTTAAGGCCGGTCATTTATAATTAAGAGTAAGTCTGTATGAGTGATTTATTTGGGAGCTGAGTGGCAGGCCCCCAAAAGACTAAAGATCAAAGAGTAAAGAGTAAAAGAAAATCCAACAACAGAATATGCCAAGTGGGATTTATCCAGATATGAAAGATTGCTTTAATATTTGAAAATTGATTAATATGAGTTATAACATTAAGAGGATCTAAGCTAAGTTAGAAAAATTATGACCATGTCAATGGACACAGGAAAAGTCCTTGAAAAAAATCCAATATTCATCTATGATAAAATTCCCTGTAAATTAGGAATGAAGTCAGTATCAACAATTTGG
Source organism: Peromyscus eremicus (assembly GCF_949786415.1). NCBI lineage: Eukaryota > Metazoa > Chordata > Mammalia > Rodentia > Cricetidae > Peromyscus > Peromyscus eremicus. Next base: position 14,469,612 of record NC_081424.1, read on the forward strand.
TAAAGAATATCTACAAAAAGCCTCATTATGTGTAATAATGAGAAACTAGATGGCTCTTCAAAAAGACTCAGCATAGGTAGAGATGGTGTCTCTTGCCGTATCTGTCTTCCAATTAGAAGTCCTAGATCATTCAAATAACATATGGGAATATAGTATACTCTGACTGGCATATTAAATAGCAATGACTACCTTCAGGCAAAAGAGATACTTCAGTCAGAATGGTTTCTACTCAAGCATAAGAATCTCTACGAAAGAGCCATGCATCATGGCTCACACTAATGAACTGGGAAGACAGAGACAGGTGGATCCCTGGGACTCACAGTCAGTCAGCCTTACCTAGCCAGTGAGCTCCAGGCCCAAGTGAGAGACCACTAGGTCTCAACAAACAAACAAAAACCAATGAAACAAAACAACAACAACAACCCGAGTTCGATGGCTCCTGAAGAATGACACCAAGTTTGAATTATGCCCCCAAACACTTCAGCACACACAATAACATACGTCTTTATTCTTAGATGACCTGATCATCTATGTTGAAAATCTAAAATCAAATAAGTAATAATAAGTGATTTACAGCAAGACATCAATGATTAAGGTAAAGAGACACATCTGGTACGTCGTATTTACTAGGAATGAAGAAGTAGAATTTGAGGGTGAAGACACAACCCTATTTCACTAGTATTCTTCCAAAAGGAAATATTTATATATAAATCTAAAACAAAGGAGCAATGAGGAAAATTGGAAAACTTCGATGAAGGAAACCAAAAAACTAAGAAAATGGAAAAAATATCACTTGCTCATAGATAGGAAAGCATCGGTATGTCATTTCCTCTCAACTTGATCAAGTAGATTCAGTGTAATTCTACTCAGAATTCCAGTAAGATGTGTTGTGAAGACTGAGAAATTTGTTCTAAAGTTTGTAAGGAAAGATGAAAGACTGAGCGCCATCACGATATAGAAGAGAGAAGTTGGAGCAGACACCTTCTGACTGTGAGAACTGTTATTAAGCTGCAGTAATTGAAACACAGCAGTGTTGAAGAAGAGACGGGTCAAAACTGGAGCAGAAAAGAGATCCTAAAAGTAGACATATCTATAGTTAAGTGATATTTGCAAATGAATGATGGAAAAAACCAATGATGAAAAGGACAGCTTTGCAGGAAACAGTGCTGGGACATGAAGAACAGTGCCCCCCCCCTCTCTCTCTCTCTCTCACACACACACACACACACTCACACACACACACACACACACACACACACACACACACACACAGATGGAGACTATATACGTACTACAGCCATATATTAAACATTAGTCTGGGTTCCCATGTGTGATCGGACTATAATGAGAAGCAGAGGTTAAAACATTAATGGTTTCCAATAAAACACCTAGGTGATGACTGCATGCCATCAGCTGAAGTCTCTTTTCAGTTGAAAAAAGAAGTTAAAGTATAATTCAAATGTACAGATATTACATTTAATTTTATGAATTTTAAAGCACTTAAAAATAAGGGCTGGAGAGATAGCTCAGTGATGAAGAGCTCATACTGGAGTTGTGAGGACCCGGCACCCTAGGCAGACAGCTCACAACCACCCATGAATTGCAGCTCCAGGGAATCCTATGCGTCTTAGCTTCTGTGAGCACTGATGCAAATGTGCACATACGTGCACATAGATGCACACATATGCACATAATTAAAAATAATAAAAGAAGAAGGAGCTGAGCGCTGTGAGTGATAAATGATGATGTGATATTGTTGATTGTGATGAAACAGTATCTGTACGTTTGGAGATTAAACAAAACAACAGTTACATTTGAAACAGAAAGGATGCAGTACAAACTGGGAGGCAAACATTGGCAGAAAATAATGAAAGCCAAGTCAGGGTTCTAACTGCAGGTCAACCTGGCATGTGTTACCTATGGTAGGAAGGTGGAAAAATCCCAGCACTGCGGCCTGTTTTCATGGGTCAAGTCTCAACATTTGACTTTCTGCATGGCAGCTAATACAGATAAGTAAATGGTCTGACCTTCCAAAATTAGATTACAGATTTCTGTAGCTCTTCATTGTCTCCAGTCTTGTGCTTATTAAACATTTTTGTGTGGATTAGATTTCCATCAAAATCTAATATTCATTCATTAATTAGTATTAGTAGTTTTGGCATCATTTGTGATTCTTGGTATAGATGGTAACAGGGGAAAGATATTTATAGACAAGCATGTGGTTTGTAAGTGATTTTGCACAGCAGCAGCTCCTCATGCCCATGAGTAGCAAGGATGACCTCTGTTGCCTAGCAACACACTTAATCACAGACAACCTGAGAGTCAACAGAATTGGAGGAGTCAGAAGTTGAAAATGGAAAGTACGATCATTATTTGTCTAGATGGAGATTTATACTGGTTTTCTATAAATTGTGAAAATACTGACCTCGCAAGTATATTTTTCATGTTTATAACCCCATTAACACAGTAGAAATAGTGTATCAATAAAAAAATGGATGCGCCGATCACATCTGTTCACAGGCAGGGGCTCCTATGGCAACCTGATTCTGTGGTGCAGGCTCAGGCAAACGGTCATGAATAATCATCTGAAAGTGCTTTGGGGAATGACTCTTCAGGTCTTGTACCATGCAGCTCTGTTATATTGGAAGCACTCTGACCACCTGTAGCTGAAAGCCTTTGTTCTTGCTGTCTTTCAATTCTATCTGTCGATTGGTTTGGCCATATAAAATGTTGGGTGCTTAAAATGGGGGGCAGGGTATGAGTAGCCATGCTCCCCATCCCCTTTACCACACGTTTGATCTTTTTTCCTTTATCAGTTAAAAAGCTTGGACACAAAGAACACAGATCTCAAGTCATGTAACTCATTGTCTTTCATAAAAGTTCTAATTTCAATAAAGCAGTAAAAGGGAAATTCTCTTGAACCTACCAATCCCAATTTATTTTATTGTGGCATTTAAATGAAATTGGATACCATTCATGGAATTCTAATAGCCAAAGTCTCATTGTTTTTCCACTCAAAATCTATCCATCCAAACACTCTCAGCAGTCTGTCTCTCATTCATCTGTGTTCTTTTTATTCTCACCTTTCTTGTTATTACATTTTACCATAATCACTGTATAAACAATACCCCTGCACATTATTGTCTTATCTTCAAGTTCTGTTCTCTCTTGATTTTAAGTGTTTGTATAGAGAGCATATGACCACTATGCCACATGATTGTTCTGTGTCCTTTGAAAAATGATTCTGGATCTTCTAGCATCCTAATAATATGTCTCTATTTTATTAACATGTAGTATAAAAGATGTTCTTATAAAAAAAGAGGTGAGATTTTATCCCCAGTCTGATGACTCTGCAGACAAGTTTTCACAGCACAGTGAATCCACAACTATGCAGATGTATTATACTTGAAAGAAAGCGTATAACCCTGTGAAGTGTAGGGTTTCACTTAAAAACCCGTGGTTGTCTTGCTGTTGGGTTTGAAATATCAACTTACAGTTGTTTGAAATCTAGCTACACAACCCCTCTTTCTCAATACTCTCTCTCCCTTCTCCCCTCTCCTCCTTCTCTCTCTCTCTCTCTCTCTCTCTCTCTCTCTCTCTCTCTCTCTCTCTCTCTCTCTCTGTGTGTGTGTGTGTGTGTGTGTGTGTGTGTGTGTGTGTGTGTGTATGTGTGTGTATGTGTAAGCCAAAGGGCAGGTGTCTATTTCAGGAAGTTCATCCACCTTTATTGAGATAGAGTCTCTCATTGGCGAGCAGCTCAACAATTAGACTAGACTGGCTAGTGAGTAAACCCCAGGGGTCCTAAGTGTACTGTCATGCTCGGCATTTTTATATAGATTCTGGGGATCAAACTCAGGAACTCCCACTTCTGAGCAAGCACTGTACCAACTGTGTTGACTAAATAACTCCCCCATCCCTCCCAGTTCTCAGTGCTATGCTTGGAAGAAGAAGAAACGAATAAACATATGAATGTGGAATGGGTAAGTGTAGCTAGAGTTTTCCTGCCTGGCCCACGGTCAGGGCAAATCTCTCTCACCTGCCAGTCCCACAGCCACTCAGACCCGACCAAGTAAACACAGAGACTTATGTTGGTTACAAACTGTATGGCCATGGCAGGCTTCTTGCTAACTGTTCTTACAGCTTAAACTAATCCATTTCCATTAATCTATACCTTGCCACGTTGCTCGTGGCTTACCGCCATCTTCACATGCTGTTTCTCATCGTGGCAGCTGGCAGTGTCTCTCTGACTCAGCCTTCCACTTCCCAGCTTTATTCTCCTCCTTGTCCCGCCTACACTTCCTGCCTGGCCACTGGCCAATCAGTGTTTTATTTATTGACTAATTAGCAACACATTTGCCATACAGAACATCCCACAGCAGGTAAGGCTGAAGTGCCACTTGGCAAAAATAATCAAAATGACTATGGATTTTTGATATTATCACATTCTACTGGGGAGTTCAAATTTCAAACACTAAAACAAATGTTTTAGCCCCTGCTCTTGAGAGAGATTTGTGACTATCTAAATTTGGAATGTTAGAATTTCAGTTCAGCCTTCTATGTCTAGCTACATGACCTCGAACAATTCATTTGCTGCTTGGAGTCTACTGTGGTTGGAATGTTGTTCGTTCCCTAAGAGTCATGGGTGAGAGCCTCCATCATCAGGGACGGCTTTGAGGCAGTGGAACCTTTAAGAGGCCAGGCCAAATGGAAGACAGTTAGGCCACCGTGGTACCCATGTCAGAAAGGATCAAAGTAGTCTCTGTAGAAATCAGTTAAGTTATGAAGAGAAGGCATTGTTATCACAGACCTACCCTGAAGCCCCTGTCTTCCTCTGGCTCCCTGGCTCACACATACCCAATATAGTGCCATCTACTCTGAGACCTTTACCAAATGGAAAACAAAGGGAGATCCCTATTTATTCATGGACTTCCAGTCTCAGAAATGATGTGCTAAATACAGCTCTTCTCCTTATATTATCCCAGCCTCAGTTATTTTGTGATAGCATTGGAAAATAGACTAATATGACATTTATTTTTTCATATGTACTTAGGGATTAATAATATCACATATATTTCATGTCTGACCAGCAAGGAATAATGCTGATAACCAATAATAGATTTTAAATGGTTATTTTAAAGATAGCTGCAAAATCAAGATAGTTGCACACATCAACTCTCAATATTTTCTATATGAGCGAGATTATACTATAAATGATTTCTATTGTTTTGATCAATAATTATCTAGTCATCTTATTTCTGTTGTTTCAAGACAGTAAAGATTATTTGTGATGGTGATGACTTTTGTGAAGGCTCAGGATTATGAATTCTCTGGGTTTCATTTACCATCAAAACATAAATCTATCTTGCCTATGTCTCAAATATATTTCTCTCTCATCCTCTTCTGTAATTCATAGAGGATAGGGCATTTATGTTAATCACAAATCTATGAACACTTGTACACAGAATACAAAAGTTTGACTTTTAGCACTTCATGGCTACACATAGGAAGTTGTTTGAATGGAATTAGAATTATTTTAACCTACAGTGAACATCCTGTGCTCATATACTATGTGTTTCTTAACTGATAAGGGTCTTTTAGTCCTCTGTGAAATAGTCCTAAAGTTATCCAAGTACATAGAATATGATTAAACATTTATTCTTTGTGTGTGTTGTTTGTAAACGTGAGTGTGAATATGTGTTTGTGGATGCATGCTCACACATACATGTATGTACAGTGGTTAATGTCAGGTGCCTTCTACTGCTCCTCACCTTATTTTGTGATATTGGGTTTCTCATCATTTCAGCAAGACTACCTGAACAGCATCCCTGGGAATTTAGGTAGGTACTGGGATCTGAATTTTGGTCTTCAGATTTAGACATTAAGCCCTTTATTGACTGAGTCACTTTTCCACTCCAACATTTATCCTTTTTTGTTTTGTTTTGTGTTTGTTTGTTGTTTTGAGACAGGGTTTCTCTGTGTAACAACTCTGGCTGTTTGGGAACTCGATTTGTAGACCAGGATGACTTTGAACTCATAGAGATCTGCCTGTTCCTGCCTCCCAAGTGCTGAGATTAAAGGTGCGCCACCACTGCCCTGCTTCCAACATTTATTCTGATATTGCTATTCCTTACATAGTAACCTCTGGTGAACTGAGACTAATGATTTTCCTTGTTAGTCTTCTAGCTCATGGCATATTTATAGATAACAGAGCAGATAGGGTCTGTTTAACTAATGCTATTTTCTGTGTTCTTAAGCATTAATCTAATATGTCACATGGAAGCATAAGAATATATTCTTTTTATCCTTGAGTACGAATCCCTCATACCTGAAGAAAGATCGAAACTGACTCCGAGTGTCACAAAGACAACAGTCCCCTCTGCTGATCTGTCATTGGCAATGTTGGTATCTGGCCAAACAAGGAAGCTATTTCCCAGGAACCAGTTCTCCTCCGTACTAGAATGTTGCAAGTTAACAGACAAGCATGTCCAGCATCGCAGTGAGTGACTGGGATTTCTCAGCTGATACTGAGGTTAAAATAGAGAGAGCTGCGTGAGTTAGCAAACAGTAAGCCACAAGAGGAAGGTCTGTCTGTACGGAAAGAGTTCTTAAGATGTGGGGCAGTGGGAGAAGCAGCTTCCCACACAGGAAAAGCGGCACTGAGTGGAACAAGGTGCTTCCTCTGCTGAAACCCTGCCATTCACTTACAGGCAGTGGAAGTAAGGAAGTGGATTTCGAGTGTCAGTTTATTTGAGCATGAGGGGAAAGAAAGCTCTGTCTTCTTGCTTTTATTCCAGCCTTTGTGTTGTAAGCATTTTTCACTAATAACGCAGATGACATTGAATGAGTATCTCCCCAAGGTGCTACCAACAGTATGCAGGAAACTCACATCAGCTAAAGAAGCTGTTCACAAAAATAAGTTTAAATTAAACAGAAACAATGTATGATTTTTAACTGATTCCTTCTTCATTGAGGAATATATGTATTCTCAATCTTATGTTTGGTCAAAGTTGACTTAAACATGCCACTGATTTCTAGGAACCTGGGAACTGATCCATGGAGATGAACACAGACAAATAACAGAGTAACAAACAGCAAGTTCCAGGGTGAGCTTTGATCCAAATGATCTCTGTGTATCTCTGCACCTATGTTGATTTCATCATCAGTTCTCTGTATACACAGAAATAGAAAGTCCTCCAGTTTCACAAGGGCATTTGTGGGCACACTTAACAATTAGCAATTGACATGGAACAAGGGCACAGGAAGTCTAACGGGGTGCTTCCATGGCAGTCTGAAACAATTAACAATTGGGCCTAAAATAAGATAATCCAGGACACAGAGGTCAAAGGAACCACAGATGTAATAAGGCAAAATGCTGTGATTGTTACCTATCAGAGATTATTATAGATTCAATTGTTCTACTTAATTCTCAAAATGCTCCCACTGTCTCGGAGTAGGAATATTTAAAGGTAGGGCTTTTAGGTGGTAATTGAGATCATTTGGTAGACTCTGATCCCATGTGGTTAGTGCCTGTACGAGAACAGATTATGACTCAATGACATACAAAGAGGTAAGACCATGTGAAGACAAGGGGAAAAGTGGACATTGGGCAGCCTGTGAAAATCTGAGCAATAAGCACGCATAGTTAGAACTACCAGTTGATAATACAAAAGCTCTAAAGAATACTCCTGAAGTCTCATCAACATGGCTGCCTAAGCAAGCCCTGAAAGAGTATTACACTAGAAGAAATGCTAACACAGAAGTGGAGAGTCTTGTGGGGTTCCAAGCCTAGATCAAGAACTCCAGGCAGCTAAGGGATGCTGAGAGTCAGGGAAATAGTCTTCCTCAGAAAAAACTTCTAAATTGGTTATTCAACACTAAGTGGTCAGCCTCTAAATCATAACCCCCATATAGATGTGTGTGTGTGTGTGTGTGTGTGTGTGTGTGTGTGTGTGTCACATCATATGCTTGTTTTATGACAACTTGACACAATCTAGAACTGTCTGAGAGGAAGGAATTCCAATTGTGAAAATGCCTCCGTAAGATCAGGATGAAGGTAAATCTATAGGGAATTTTCTTAACTAGTGATTGATATGGATGTGCCCAGTCCATGGTGAGTGGATTTACCCTTAGGCTGATAGCCCTGGGTTCTATAAGAAAGCAGGCTGACCAAGCCATGATGAACAAGCCAGTAAGCAACACCCCTCCATGTCCTCTGCATCAGCTCCTGCCTCCAGGATCCTGTCCTGCTTGAGCTTCTGCCCTGGCTTCCCTCAGCAAAGGACTGTTTCCTAGAAATGTAAATGAAATAAATTATTTGCTCCCTGTGGTAGTTTGAATTAAATGCCCCCCCCCCCAATAGGCCCATAGTCTGTAGCTTGTGGAATGTTTAGGCGATCAGGAGGTGTGGTCTTGTTGGAGTAGATGTAACCTTGTTGGAGATGTGTCACTGGTGGTGGGCTTTGAGGTTTCAAAAACCATGCCAGGCCCAGAATCTCTCTCTCTCTCTCTCTATCTCTCTCTCTCTGCCTGCTGCCTGTGAATCAGGATGTAAAGCTCTCAGCTGATTCTCTAACAGCATACCTGTCTGAGTGCCACCATAGTCCCTATGTGATAATAATGAACTAACTCTCTGAAACTGTAAGCAAGGCCCAATTAAACACTTCCTTTCATAAGAGTCTCACTTGGTATATAAACCATGCTTGAGGGCAGGCCCCATGCCCAACAGTAGATAGACAGTATAAAACAAACTCAATGGTATTCTAGTCAAGGAGGCGCAGGGAGGGTTCTCATAGTGCTCTCTCTGGACTTTTCTTTTTAACCTTATAAGTTTTTTTGCTTATATGCTATGGTTTCCAATTTTGTTTTTATGGATTTTCTGTATGTGTCTCTGTATGTGCGTGTGAGAAACCAGCCCTACTCCATTTTAAGATGAGGAGCTATTTGAGACTCTAGCTAAGTAAGCCTCGTAACTGCCTGGTCTAGAACCAGGCTTGCTTGCAACCCCACCCCCACCCCATCCCCTTTTTTTTGCCCTATTAAAAGAGTGTGAGAAATTGGCTCTGAACTGTTCTCTTGTACCCTGCCTTAGTGGGAGGCAACTGCTGGCTGGCTCCTTTGTACATGACAACAGCTTGCTTTGATTTGAACATGATTTGGGTGGGTGGTCTTTCTCCTCATGTCTATGGAGTTAGCATTTCTTGTACTTTTTCTTTGCCCTGCCTCCATTTGTTTGTTTTGTTCTCTTTTCTTTTTGTTTTACCTTATTTGGTTTTTTTTTCAATGCCTGTTTGTTTTCTATTGAGAAAGAGAAAGAAAGGATGTGGATTTAGGTGGGTGGGGAGGATCTGGGAGGACGTAGGGGAGAAGAAACCAAAATCAGAATATATTGCACGAAAAAAAAATTTCAGTTTAAAAAGAAAAAAATGGGGTGAAGTCTAGTTAAAGTTAGTTGCAAAAATGCAGGACATAAGAGCTGTCATCTAGCCCCATATCTGGCCAAATACTCTGTGCTTCTTGTTAGTGTCATGTATCAAGTAACTGAGACATGCTGCCACCATCATAGGGACAGCAGACACCTTCCTTCTCTGCCCTGATGGACTGAAACTGTGAACCAAGAGGAAAACAACAACATTCTTCTTCCTTTAAGTTGCTTCTTGTTAGGTATTTGACCACAGCACCTAGGAAAACATCCAACACAACTCCTAACGCTGGGATGTTAAAACCAGACTTCCCTTATGCATGACCTAGGCTAAAACAGGAGAGAGGGAACGACAGCTCATTCTTGAATTTGATGGGATTGTTAGATTCTAAACTAACACAGCAATGAGTTTTTTAATTACAGTTTCTAATATAAGTAGAATAATTTGTTTCTTTTTATGAACGAACTATATAAACATATTGGTCAATTTTATTATTTACTATATTTTTTGAGATTATAATACAATCACATCATTTTCTCCTTCCCTTCTCCCCTCTAAACCCTTCCATTTACTCATCACTTCTTTCTTTTAAATTCATAACCTCGCCGGGCGGTGGTGGCGCACGCCTTTAGTCCCAGCACTTGGGAGGCAGAGGCAGGCGGATCTCAGTGAGTTCGAGGCCAGCCTGGTCTCCAAAGCGAGTTCCAGGAAAGGCACAAAGCTACACAGAGAAACCCTGTCTCGAAAAACCAAAAAAAAAAAAAATCATAACCTCTTTAATTATTGCATACATATATGTGTGTCTTTCTCTGTGATATATATGTACATATATATATACATATATTCATAAATATATAACATAACCTGCTCTGTCTGTGGGTTATTTGTATGTATATTTCTTGGGGTTGACCATTTGGTATTGAATAATCAATTGGTGTGTTCTTCCCTGGGAAAAACTATCTTTTACAATTTTAGTGTTCTTTAGTTGACTGTAATTTTTGTCTAGGATTGAGCTTTCCCCATCCACATTACCATGTCTTTTGGTTTTTTCCTTCCTTGGGTCCTGTTTAGGCCATCATCATGGTGAGACTTTATGAGTGTTGCTTCTGATGTTTCTAGAAAACACAATCTCATAGCAAAAATCCCTATTCCTCTGCTTTTTAAAAAAAACTTTAATTATATGTATATGTGCATATTGTGTAGAGTTTCTCACTGACAATGTAATGTATGAAAAGCCAGAAGAAGGGGCTGGATTCCCTAGAGCTAGACACCGGAGAGTTGTGAGCTGCCTGATGTGGATGCTGGGAGCTGAACTCAGGTCGCCTGCTAGAGCAGGATATGTTTCTGATGACAGAGCCAGATCTGTCAGTTTGGTGAGGCTCAATATGTTTTCTCAAACTGCTCTCCAATAAGTGTTGCCAGGGAGAGTGAGCTGCAGGGGACACTGTGTCATTGGAGTCTAGGGAAGAAGGGAGACACTTGACCCTTTAGAGCATAACCAGGCAGCCTCTACGCTGGCCATTCTCATGCTAACACAAGTGCTGCTGTGAAGGTGTTTTTCAGATTCATTAAACTTCCCAATGGCTCATGTGAAGTCAGTCAAATGGGAAAGGATCCTGAATGGGCAAAGCTTGAGACTCCAGACATCACAGGAGTGTGATTGCTCACCTGCTCTTCCTGAAGCCAGTGAGCTTTTTAGTGCTTGCACTTGGTCTGTGGCTGCTCATGATCTTTCTTCCCGCCTTCTCTGTAGACTTCAAACCTGCTTAACCCACTCCCACAATTTCTAACCCTAACTCTGACCCTTTAAAAAAACTAGTACAAATATTAAACTTGAAATTCCTTTATTGAAAGATAAATGCCAGTAACTACTGCCTTAGGTAGAGTTTCTATTGTTGTGAAGAGACATCGTGACCATGGCAACTCTTAGAAAGGAAAACATTTAATTGGGGCTGGCTTACAGTTTCAGAGGTTTAGTCCATTATCATCATGGCAAAAAGCATGGTGGCATGTAGGCAGACATGATACTCGAGAAGGAGCTGAGAGTTCTACATCTTGGTTCACAGGCAGCAGAAGAACTGTGTTAGCATCAGCATATGAGACCTCAAATCTCACCCCCCAGTGACACACTTCCTCCAGCCAGGCCACACCTACTCCAACAAGGCCACACCTCCTAATAGTGCTGCTCTCTATGGGGCCAAGCATTCAAATGCATGGGTCTATGGGTTCATTCCTAATTCAAACCACCACAACTACCCTCTTTATTTACTGTGATAGATTTATATTTATCTGGCATTAAATTAATAAAAAATGGCTATAGAAGCTGAATTGTGTTCATTTATTTATTTTCATGAAATTTTATTAATTATATGAGGAGTACCATGTAAGACTACAGAGTCCCAAACTTGCCTCTGTCTGAGAGGGAGGGTAGACAAGTAAGATGGTTGAGCGCTATTCAAAAGAAAGTGAGCTCAGACCTCAGCACTAGGAAAGGTTTTCTGTTACTTCAGTTTGAAGAACTGGGGCTTCAGCAGGACTTCAAGTGTCAGAACACTAAGATATCTTTCAATACACAACAAAGGATCAAATAACATTTTTACATTAAAATAATACTCATTATTCATACTTATTACAATGAGAGCTCCATCTCAGTTTTGTATTATATAGAAAAGACCTGATATCCATGTTATTAAAATAAATATTTATAATGAAATTTGTTTAATAATCGATAAAGATGCATTTATTTTATTGATTTATTTTATAGGAATAATCATTACAATGTATTAGTCCATAAAAAAATTAACCCTATGCTTAGGCCAGGAAATAGTTTATAAATTTAAAATAACATAAATACATTTTTCATAACAATGCATGGAAGAATTATCTGCAAAAATATGTTAAGAAAATATTAGGTACTGTGAATTAATGTGTGTATGTATATATAAAATATACATATAAATATATATGGGAACTTACTGGAATGACTTACAGGCTGCAGTCCAACAATGGCTAGCTGTGAATGGAAAGAATCTAGCAGTTTCTCAGTCCCACCAGGCTGGATATTTCAGCTGGTCTTCTGTGTAAGCTGAGTCCAGAAGAAGTCGGCTCTAGTGCCAGTGAGGAATGGATGTGCCAACAAGGCTAGGGCAAGCAGGTGAAGAATGGACACAGTCCCTTCCTTCTTCCATTGTCCTTATATGGACTTCCAGCAGAAGGTGTGGCACAGTCTAAAGGTGTGTCATCCAGCCTCAACATCCAGATCAAATCCTGTGTCTTCCAGCCTCAAGATCCAGATTAAAAGCTTGTGTCTTCCAGCCTCAAGATCTGGATGCCAAGTGTGTCCTCCATTTCTGGATTGTAACTCTTTCCAGATATAGTCAAGGTGACAACCAAGAGTTACCATCACAACAGGTTTGTATAAAGAACTCTCAGTACATATAAATTTCTTCTATTATTCACCTAATACACTTGGTAAAATTAAATGGAAACATCACTTCAAAGAGAAAATTACATGAATATTCTGACAATAAAAGAGCTCTTTTATGAATTTTAAAAACAAGAAATGTATATATATATATATATATATATATATATATACATATATATTATATGTAATGACAATTAAAGAAAAAGAGGCCATGAATTTGAAAGGAAGCAAGGAAGGGGTATATGGGAGGATCTGGAGAGGGAAAAGGTAGGAAGAATGATGTAGTTATATTATAATCTCAAAATAAATTTTAAAGCAGTCATGCTTTTGAGCTAGGTGGTGAGTAGATTATATCAGATGCACTTTAAAAACTGGTCTTTTTGCCTTACTTTAAATTATTTACTACTATGTACATTTTACTTCTTTCTTTTTTTGTTTAGTGTGTGTGTGTGAGTGTGTGTGTGTGTGTGTGTGTGTGTGTGTGTGCCTGTGCATACATGTGCATGTGTGTGTGCAGACATCCAAACATGACAGCCCATGTATTGAATGGTCAAAAGGTAACTGGGTCCTCTCTGTCACCTGGTAGCATATAAGGATTGAACTCAGGTTTTTAGCCTGAGTGCAAGTGAATATACCTGCTGAACCATCTCAATAGCCAGAAAATTTTATTTTAGAAACAGAATTTCACAGTTGTTTTCTGTAAAATTTTATGGCACATATGTAAATAACAAAGTAGGCTCATATATTACGAGAATGAACAAAAATGACATCTAAAAGCTTCTCTTTAAATAAAACTTAACATACCAAAAGTATAACAGATAGAGATCAACTTTGATCTGTTGTGTGCTGTATGTGGTAGTTAGCCTACCGACTCCTGTCATTCACTCTCAATATTTGTGTCTTACTGAAATTTGTGTTTTTCTAACACAATATATAAGGAAAAACTTTAAGATGCCAACTTGCAAATGTGAAGAGGTACATAGCTCTAAATATTTTAAGAGGTACATGTGCAAAGACTCTGCACACTCACAGACTGTTGAGAGGGATGGAGCAGAGGACAGGATGACAAGCCAGGCATGCAGGGAACAAGGAGCAGCCAGAAGAAAGAAGGCAGCATGAACAGAAACACAGAGAAGCAATGTGGCACACACTTTCTCTCCAGCAGCTCAGAGTCAGAACACAAGATACGGAAATGCAAAAGATGCATTTGAGGTAGCATCCAAAGGACTAATGGGAATGATTTTTATGTGCCTTATTCAGGGATTTTGAATTTGTCATACAAATAAGAAGTTATTGAAGTATTTTGAGCAGTGAAGTGACATTACTTGCAGTTACAAGTATGTAAGAATGGCTTGGGAAGGTGGGACTGTAAGGCAGAAAGTCACTAGGAGACATTGAACTAAACTGCAAACTAGGATGCATCTGAACTATGAAAGTGGACTAGGAATGGATAGAGGGGACAAGACTTCATCACTGTTGGTCGTTGAAATGAGGAAGCAGGTCAAGGTTACATTAGTGACCCAGAGGAAGGTGTTCTGGTGTCTGAGTAGAATATGGTGTCATCAACTAAAATGAAGACCTCAAGAAAAAGTGTCCATGTGTCAGTTGAGATGTTGGTCTTCAAGATACAAGTTTGCTCTTTAAGTTTTTGATTTGCACTACCTTTAGGAGCTCTGAGTAGAGTGGAAGACAGGCAATTGAATGTAGTTCTGAAAATTATTTAAGAGAAACTTAGGTTGAAGCATCCATGAATATCACTTCTTAGAAGGAAGGTGGAGAAAACTGCATCAAGAATGGAAGCTTCTAGAAGAAAACAATAGATAGTCCTATCTAAGCTGTTAAGCCTATGAAACACAACAGTGACCATTCTAGAAAGACTTCCCTAATGTTGTAAGAGTGGAATTTTTTTTCTTAAGGTAACCAAAATCTAACTGGACTTGAGGCCCCCTGCATAGAAGGGGACTCATGCCCAGTACTACAAATCTAACCGATTACTCATGGTCAGAGATATCACAGACCATAGAAATAAACCACTAAGTTTTCCTAAATCAATATAGTTTCTAACTACATTTTAAATATTTTTTTCTTATTCCCACTCAGAGCCCTCACCCCTCATCAAAGTTGCTTCTTTTAGTAGCAGATGGAGACTATTACAGAGATCCACAACTGGCCAGAAGACCTGAACCATGAAGTGTCCAGCTCCGATCAGCTTGTCCTCAACCAAAACCCTATACCCAACATTTAGGGAATATCATGGAAGAGGGAAAGAAATATTGTAAGACACAGAGTACCAAGATGCCTGCTGCAAGATAGTGTCTTCTAGCTATGACAGATTCTAGGGAATCTGCTCAACAATATGGCTGCCCTAACAAGAATTGATAATGATCAAATCTTTAATGGATTATGATAAAATTTTAATGAGGATGAGATGAAATTCAAAAGACAGAACCACTGGAGGAAGAACTACAGTAGCCAATGACTACTGAGGGAAGGGGAATCAGTTGGTTTTTTTTTCAGAGAAAAAACCACTGATAGGTTATCCAAGTCCAAGTAGTTGGCCCTAAATACATGTCCATACAAGCAACACTAAATGGAGTCGAATATACATATTCGAATTATTATTAGAATTACTATAATAATTCTAGAGGAGGCCATGAGTTCAAGAGGGAATGGTGGGGAAAAACAAAAGCTGAAGAAGAATAGAGGTATAAAATGATGTAAATATGGTGTATTTATCTATAAAATGCTCAAAAAATTTAAAAAATATATATCATAATACCTTGTATTTAAAAAGAAGATGGAGGGGCAAGAAGTGAAGATGGAAATAGACTCATGCCGTAGCTTGCTTTCTGTTGCTGTTACAAGTATTATAAAATCAATTGAGGAGGAAAGGTTTTTCATCATGAATGGAAGTCAGTGCAAAAACTCAAGTTATAAACCAGAGGCAGGAACTCAAATAGAGGCCATGAAGGAGTCTTGCCTACTGGCTTGGTTTCTATGGCTTGACTATTTTATTTTCTAGTACCTCATTTGTCTGGTACCATCCAGGACAACTTTTTCAGTGATGGTATCACCCACAGTGGTCTAGGCCCTCCCATATTTACTATTGAGTAAACCTCAAAAATTCCCCACCAACTGGGCTGTGGGCAATCTGATGGACACAATCCCTCAGTTAAGTATCCGTCCTCTCATATAATTCTGGCATTATATATTTTATAACCGTTGCATCTCAAAAGACAAGAGACACTGATAGTACTGGTAGCAGTCCAATGCAGTAGGTGATTGCTAAAAAAAAAGTGCTGTAAATGTTCTTTGCATTTATAGCTTATCTAACGTAATTTCCAAAGCCTTATGAGATCAAATTCATTTACAATGACATTATGGTTATGTGACAATCATCAACCTTAAATGAAGATAAGAAAAGGAAAGTTTAGATCCTTCGCAGGTTTAAGCAAATATTCTAGGGAAGAAGGGATTATAAGGATGTTTAAACTTTATTTATGTGCTGATGTGTGTGTGTGTGTGTGTGTGTGTGTGTGTGTGTATGCAGGTGGAGATAAGAGCTTGACTGACATTAGATGTCTTCCTTAATCTCTCTCTTCCTTATTTTTTGAGATAGGAACTCTCATTGAACCTGGAGCTCACCAATTTGGCTAAATTGGCTGACAAGTAAGCTCTAGAGATCTACCTATGTCTAACTCTCCAGCACTGGGACTACAAACATATGTGGCTACATGCAGCTTTTTACATGGATGCTGGAGATCCAAACTCAAGTCCTCACCCTTGGGTGGCAAGTATTTTACTAAAAGTGCCTTTCTAGTCCAATGCCCAACCTTTCTACATTGTGAAATGGTATTATCTACAAATGTTTTGGACCACATTCATAGCTACTATGGATGGCAAGTTGCATCCTGAGAATACCTGGACAGTCTAGGAAGTATGATCTTAGTGAAGAAAGATTAGTTGACATGAATGTGCAAAAAAAAAAATTAAGGAATAAATGAAATTAGAATGAAGACAGAAAATCAAGAGTTCCCATGGAAGAAGGAATGGAGAATCTACAGAGAAAAAGAAAGAGCAAAAATTTATTTAAGACCTTTTAGGTAATAAAAATTTGAAATAGAC
This sequence comes from Peromyscus eremicus, assembly GCF_949786415.1. Classification (NCBI taxonomy): domain Eukaryota; kingdom Metazoa; phylum Chordata; class Mammalia; order Rodentia; family Cricetidae; genus Peromyscus; species Peromyscus eremicus. The sequence goes on from NC_081424.1 coordinate 14,486,583, forward strand.
ATTGAGTAAATAGAGTTCAGTTAATCATGTCTAGAAGACAATGCTTAGCAAATATCTATCTTGTCCTGTACATTTCTTGGGAATGCCTGCATCTATCAGGGTTCATCTGAGCCAAAGAGAAGTGTCATAGCAAGAAGAAAGAAGTTCACAGTAGAACTTCTCTGGATGTTCTCTTTTCTAACTGAAAAATTTCAAGACCATATGTTTCAATGGTAGAGTGATATCCAGCAGAGCTATCCTGTGTTTCTAGAGTACATTAGAAAGAGAACATAAGCTTTATTGAATTAAACTGCTGAGTTTGGAATGTGTTTGTTATGGGGACACAGGAGAGCTATTAGCATTAATGTGCCAACAATCATTGAAGGTTGCTTCCAGGATTTCAGGTCAGGGCATGCAGAACTAATACGTATGACTGAATGGTTTTCATCTGACTATCCCCAGAAGCTAGAAGAGCAGACTTGGGTTTTATTACTGGAAGGGGGCATCTAGAACAGAGGAGAGTAACATGAAGAGTTTCTTTCAGTGTGAAAAGCAGGTGTTTGGGGGGGGGTATAGAGTCAATCTGAAGAATGGAAGATGTAGTCAAAGAAAAAAAATAGCATCTGCATAACTGATATTTTCCTAGTGAGGCTTACCTTCAGGGACTTCTTTTTTTATTACTTATATGAATCATCTGTAAGTCACACTTAACCTTAAATAATATATTTATAAAGGCCATTATAAAAGCGTTAGTTTAGCTACTTCTCCTTTAACATACTGCTTTTGTTTAGAAAAATAAAAATGTCCCATAGGCATTTTGATGAAGTCTTCACCACAGTAGATAGAAGTGACCACTGTTTGTGAATCTGTGCAGTTTTGATATGATGTGTTTAGTAAAATATATATACTTAAGTACATAAATTATGTCTTTATAATTCTACTAATTCTCATAATGAGAATTCTAATAATAGGGGAAAGTATGGTATATTTAAAATGTATATTAGATTTATATCTTATTTTCAAGAAATATTAGATTTGCGTAACTGAGTTAAATTCAGGACAAAGTTGAACTAAACAAGGAGTACCACTATACCATCAGGAGAGAAACGCATCATCCTGGACTGTATAATTGGCACTTCAAGGCTCTTGCAATCAAATATAGTTGCTAATCCCTTATATAAATACACCAGTAATCTATACCTTGCATCTATCCTACTTCCAATAGTAACTCTCAACAAGGAGTCTGAGCCAGGGTTTTCATGGTCTTCGCTTCATCCGTCTCCATGCCTCAAGACTGTGGGGAGAATTTACTGAGTATTAGATGCTTCCTCTTCTACTTCACTAGATGCAAAGAAGCTTATCCCCACAAAAGTTGGGAAACTCATTAGTAGGCTCTTTGGCATTAACCTGTTGCCAAAAAGTGTTAGTAAAGAACAGCCTACAATATGTTGAAGGTCTAGAATGGTTGTGGCAATCCCTGTCACATCTCTCTGATGGCAACCTCTGGAACGACAAAGGCCAAGGAAGCCTTGGACAAGGAGGGTCATGGAAACTAGATCTTTTCACCCAGCTAACCTAGACTGTCAGCCTCATCTGTAAAGGGCATGCTATTCCAGATCACTGAGTTAAAAAACATTAACTTACAAAAAAAAAAAAGAGGTTAAATCTGTATTGCTTCAGGCAAGCACAAATTGGAAGAGTCCAGAGTCCTTGAATAAAATTTCTGATTCTTTAATCAGCTCTAAACAAATAGCCATTTCTGTGGCTAATGTAATTTTCATGTGTTTATTTATTTGTCAATTTTCAAAAAGTACTTGAAGTTATTTAACCTTTCTGAGACCCAAGTGATGTGAAATCCGAAGAGAAAAAGGAAAAACATTTTAGAAATAAACAGAAAGAAATTGTGCTTTCATGCATGCAGAATAAAAAGGACTCTACCTGCCCTTTACTTAATCATTTCCATGATGTTTTTGGAATGTAATCAGGGGTGAGGGAAGGCAATGTATCTGATTTTCAAAGATTCTAGAGTCTGAACTCTTTCTATAACTGCCATGATGAGGAGAGGTTGGTAACTTTGTGCCTAGCTAGAGTTATTTCTTGGCCTTTACAGTTGTATCCAACCTTTTGCAACATGGCGTTGTACAACAAAGTTTACACTAGATAAGCACAGGATGTGGTGACAAAAGAAAAAATCTTATATTTTTGTTTTTAATTTTGTGTTGAGTCACATTGATCGCTTCATGTGGGCATTGGGTCAAAGCTTGGACGTGCCTGAGGGATGTAAAACCCACTTCTGCGGTGGAATCAGCCATGTTTCAACTCTGAGCTACACTAAAAGGCATGAGAATTCATTAACATCCAAATAAAGAATTTTTTTTGCTTTTACATTTCTTCCACTTACAAGTAGTGATATTTGCTTTAAATTTTAGTTTTCTTCTTACATATGAGCACAGATACTGCATTTGCATTTGGTTATGACTTTGCATTTCACGGGATATGTCAACAGGATACTAGTGGGTGGTGAATGGGTCACCAAAGATAAAGAATAAAAAAGAAAAGGAAAAAGGCTTATTGTCTAAACCAAAGAAGAAAAAATGTGTTCACATAAATAAGAGATGTAGTGGTTCTCCAGATGGAGAGATAGGTCCTCTGTTCAGAGCACTGGCTGCTCCTGCAGAGAACCCAGCAGCTACATGGCAGCTCACAACTGCCTGTAGCATCATTTCCAGGAGATCTGACACCTTCTTCTGGCCTTCTCAGATACCAGGCACATATGTGGTATGCATACATGCATGCAGGGCAGGCAAAACACTCATAAAATAAAAATAGATAAAACTCTTAAAAGAAAGAAAAAAGAGGTCCAGTGATTCTTTGTAAAATAAGGACTGTTTGGACGTTTAGCTAAAATAATAAGTTAGAGTGAAGAACACAGAAGAGAAATAAAATTGGATCAAAGAAAAGGATGTTAATAATTAGGCCTGAGCCACTGATGTTTGATAAAAACAGGTGTTTGCTCTAGTACCCCATTCCCACAAAACCTTGGTGTTTCCCGAGGAACAAACACAATCCTGGTACAGTGGCACATTTACCTATGTTGTGGTGGATGCATGCATCTTCTGCCTTTGTTTTGAAGCTACCTTAACCACAGATGTGAAGGATTTGAGCCAAATATTTCTCCAATGGTTTTTTTTTTTTTAAGAAAACGTATATCCCTAAAACTCCGAATATGTCATATTATTATATTACAGCTCATATATGCTCAATGGAATTTTCATCTTGTTATCAGATGTAGAATAGTCATTATTTCCTTGGAGAAATTAGCTAAATTTTATAGTTTTAGGTTTTAATATGATATGTAAACATCAGGAAATTCCCTAAAGAAAGTATGTGCGATTCTGACAATTAGTTGAATAGTTATTAAAGATTATGAGACACTATCATGGAGAATATGGGGGACAGAGTGGCTCTGCTTTTGCAGGTAGGAGCAATGGATAATGGTTTTCTTAATTGTTCAATGTTGCAAACAAAATAACATCCATTTTTATTATTGCTCACATTTAAAATAATAGAGATTTTTAAATGATTCCAAAATTATGAACGTAAGTTCTCAAAACTTTAATGTTTTTATTAATTTAAGGGAAATAAAATGGCAACAGATTTTACAAGTCTAGAGTATGACATCTTCAAATGTTCTGTGATTATCTATTTATCTATATATCTGTCACCTAACTACCCAGTTATCCGAAATAACAGTGTGTATTTTATTTGGCCTCATCCCTTGTGACAATTTAATTCATATTTTACAGTTTTCTGTAGTAGAGATTCAGGTTCCCTTTCTGAACTCAGCATCAAAAAGGAAAACTGGTGCTTTTTATCAGAACTTTCAGCCTTAGTGTCTGAAAATGGACTGAGACTAGAAACCTAATTAGGTAGGTCCCCTGTGGCCTGAGTTGCTGTCAGCCCTGGAGCTCCTTCCTGGTGAGGTGCTGCATAAAAGGGGTCAGAGATCCCAGCACAGCTGGGCCTTCCAGCATGCCCCGGCCCCCGACCAAGAGAGAGCTGAAGGAAGCGTGTCATGGAGATTTTCCAGGATGTCAGGGTCATGTAAGTGAGACTGATCACACAGCACCTGTGACAGTATTGGCATTTCATATTAAAATAAGCAACTCCTAATTTCTTCCTTTCCAGTATGGGTAGAGAAATAATGAAGCAATTGTTCATTCTTTTCTAAAGATCAGATGGCAAAATCATTGTAAATGACATGTTGGTGTTGTATCTGTAGTGAACATACTGACTCAGTGCATGTATGCCAAGGAGACTAGAAGTTAGAATATTTTTTTCTCTAGATTTAAATACGGTCTAGGAAAGGGAAAATTGGGAACAACCACCCTAAAGTTTGTAAGAACTGTGAATAGCTGGAAAAATATTATTTTAAAAATGTATTCTTTTTCTGAGAACTTCTATGTCCTCCGAAGTGTTTCTGTGAAACATACACATGCATTTGTAGCTGTTACAAAGATAAACCGAGCCATAGCAATTCTATTTTACACAAGTTTAGGTAAGGAAATGATGACTTCCGCAATAGGGAGCTCTCCAATGAGGAGATCTGGAAAGGGCTCCAGGAACAGAGAAGAGGCGTGACAGAAGAGCACAAAAACACAAGAACCACAAGATTTGGCTGGTAACATAGTCGCTTCATTTGCTCTGTCCTAACTCATCCACAGTCTCTACTTCCCAAGCTGGTTGGTGGGCTGCTTGTGGTTGATTGAACTTAAGCTCTGCTGTTACAAAAACAAGTCATTTACAAAGTGTAGTTTCCAAACCACGAAGAGTTTTAAGACTGTCCTACACCTGGATAAATTTGTTCTAGCTTTAGAAATCATTTCTGGCCGGGCGGTGGTGGCGCACGCCTTTAATCCCAGCACTTGGGAGGCAGAGCCAGGCGGATCTCTGTGAGTTCGAGGCCAGCCTGGGCTACCAAGTGAGTTCCAGGAGGGGCGCAAAGCTACACAGAGAAACCCTGTCTCGAAAAACCAAAAAAAAAAAAAAAAAAAAGAAATCATTTCTGTATCCAAGTTACCATGAAATACAGGCCCAGGAGATAGTAGCCCTCTTAGGAACAAAGTATAATTATTTTTATAGTACTTCAGGAAAAATTCAATGAACAACACAGTATGAATCTTAAATTTGCTTCAAATAAGACAATCTAGGAAAATATTAGTATAGCAAGTTCAAATCATTACAGCTAAAGGATCAATCAGAAATTCACCTGAAGATTTTCTAATGTTATAAAGCAGCCCAGACACCAAAATAATGAAGTATTTTGAAGGTAACAACTATCAACACCTATACACGCACAGATAATCTATTAACAGGTTCATCGGTGAAAAGATGAATAAGTACCACATGGTGAACGAAATAAAATACTCAATGGCCTCCTATGAAACCCAGAACTAACATTGGCAACTGTTCTGGCATTTATTTTGTTGAGAAAAGAAACATTATTCAGGCATCTTGATTCCTGGTAAGAACTTGAAAGGTGTGGAGCATCCATTAGAGGGGCCGCCTATGGCAAAGTTAACACACGGGGAATGGAATCCAAAATGAAGCATAAAAGCCCTTTCTGCTTTTATATCTCTACAGGCTTTGAAAGAGAAGATAACGGTGTGTGGTAGAATATGTTAAACTTGAAACTATATGAAGCTCTACAGCGAATACCAAGCAGTGGCTTCCTTCCTCTGGTAAAAAGTACACGCAACATGAAAGCAAACTGGGAAACATGAACCATTCACGTGTCCCTGCCATTTTTATCTTCAGCTAAAATAGTTTCTTATAGACCCAATAAATTTGCAAATTCTGCAAAGCATAAATGCAATTGCCTAAAAAAAATCCAAAGGTGATACTGAGGCTCTGAAAAAGAAGTGATAAGAAATATGCGGTGTCCTGAGAATGACTAGCAGTTTCGAGCAGAGACCGGCTCTTCTGTTAGTAACGTCTCCAAATTGTCTATCTGCAAAGGGTTCAGTGCTTCAGAGGAATTTAATCTTTCCTGTTTGATTTGTGAAACCCCTAAATAAATCCCACAGTCTGCACTAGGACCGAGTAGGTAACTTCTTTGGAAGAGAATTATGCGACAGAGACCACTAATCTTCCCAGAAAATTAGGACATGGAATTTCAAGTATGCATTTACTTTTGTCAAAAAAGTCTACTGTAACTTCCAACTAAACTCATTTTCTATTCTCTTCTATATTTATTTTTATAACTGTTCCCTGATCTTACATAGAGCACAGGGGTTAAGAAGATTATAGGCTCCATGTGCTAGGTGAGTTGAAAAGTAACTGGATCATTCTTAGTTTAGAAGACCCAGAAAATAAATCCCATTTCTAGTCACATTCCCAAGAACATGTGTGTTTGTCTCACTCAGTGAAATGCATGTTTATCTGCAATCTTAGCATAATTATCTTACTTTAAATGTCCAAAGACTAGAAAGAAATTGAAATGTCTGTCAATAATAAAGTTAAACTGTGTGGTTATTATATAGTTATTTCCCCAGAGTCTGATGTAAAAGAGTTTGGACCATATGATTTCATTGGCGTACAGTTCCAATGTGAAGAAAAAACTTATCAATAATAATGCATCACTGTGGTAACAAAAACCTGAGTGAGTGGGCAGTAACTAAAACAGAAGAAAAGAAAACCCATGGGATGATAGCATTGTTCAATATTTTAATTTTGATGATGGTAACATTAATATACAAGTGCATGTAAACTATATTGAGTGTATATTTGATAGGAGCAATCCTGTATTTTGCTTTACCCACTTTTAAAAGCCTTTCATTTTCAAAGATGTAAAGATCCATCAGATTGCAAAGAAGTATATAGGGGAGCCTTGTTCATCCTTCCATAAACTTCCCCCAAACTGAACATATGACAGATATTATCTAAATTATAAAAAATAGAATATTAAAATTAACACAACCATAAGAGCTCATTCATATCTCACAAGTTAGACACAGACCATTCTGTACTCGTAGCTTGGTTTAATCTTTTTTTAATTTTTAAAATTTATTGTGTCTTTCACATGTATTTTGGCCCTATTTATTCTCCTTTGCATCTGACCTCTGTCCCTGCACCCCCTAATAAAACAAAATTCAAGAGAAAAAAAAGGAGAAAATAAAATGTATAAAATAAAAAGATGGAAAATATTAAAACTTCGTCATTGTAAGCTGTAGTGCAACCCAACAAGTCATACCTTATACCCCTTTGTCCATTCATTTCTACTTGCTAGTGCTCATTGTGTAAAGTCATTGGTTTGGTTCGAGGCCCCTGGTATCTACTACATATTCATTGTTGGGCCCCCACTAGGACTCTTCCTGAACATCCTACTAGTGCCCTGTGTTGTGGAAATCCTGCAGCTTTGGATCTGTGGGTCAGGTCCCTTCATGTGCTCCAGCAGATCATAGATGTGGTGGATATTGGAGCCAGGCCAATTCTAACCCTGGGACTGGGCCTGGGCAGCTGTAGGGTTGGTCTGCAAAATGGGAGATGAGGACAGCTCTCCCATGGCTATCATTTCAGGGTTAGCTCTCCCACACCTGTTCTAACAGTGTTGGCTCTATTGTGCTGCCCTGGCAAGGTGCAAGGTCTGCTCTCCCGAGTGTTGCAGCTGGTAGGGGTCAGGGGTGGCCCTCTGGCTCTTCTGATCACAGAGCCAGCTCTCCCACCTGCACCTCACCAGGGCAGCACAATACAGCCAATCTTGTTAGTTGAGGTATGGGTGAGCCAGCCCCGAAGATGTGAACATAGGAGAGCTGCCCACAATTCTCATCTGTCTTGTGGCAGCATAGGTGAGGGAATGAAGTTCCCCTGCCGCCCATCAAATCCTGGGGCAGGTGACTGTAATTAGCAAGGGGGAGGTTTTTTGCTCCAACTCTTGGCATTGTTATAAATAGCTCTTTGGAATAAAGTTCTGGGCTGGTGGATAAGGATCCAGGCCCACTCAAGGCTATCCTGCGTTTCTCTCTATTTCTCTCACCTCTTCATTTCTAACTAAGTCTCTTATCCCTTATTCCTTGAGAGTCCCTGAGGTAAATAAATGTGGGGCCTGGCCCCCCATAATGGATCAGAAGTTAATAGCACTTGTTGCATTTAGATAATTTTCAGGTTGGGAGTATTATAAATAAAGATACCATGAATATTCACAAATACATCCTCCAAGGAAACAAGGCTTTACTTTTTGGAATAAATGCCTCCCAGAAATCAGGCATGACATCATTTACTTGTAGTTCTAGCACATATGAGGTGGGGTCTGGAGTATCAGGAGTTCAAATCCAGCTTTGGCTACAAGGTAAATTGAGGGCCAGTCTGGACAATGTAAGATGCTATCTAGAAATAAGTAAACAAAAATAAAAATTAAAAAAAGAAGAGAAATGGAAAAACTTCAAAGTAAAATTTCTAAATGTATGATATCCCACTTGTAGTTAGTAAATGGTAATTTTAATGGCTATTTCTGTAATGACCAATGATTTTGAATATTTTTTCATGTATTTATGTTCTATTTGTTTATATTTTGGGTGGAATCATGATGTGATTATCAAGAGGGATATTTTTAAGTGATCGTGCAAAAACTATCCAGGCTTTCAAATGAATCACTTTTTAAATGAATCACATCTCTAACAAGTTACCAGTCGAGCAATGTTTGAAGCTTCCCTCAATCTCAACTGCTAGCTCACCTCAGACATTGTGAGACACTGACTTAAGTGTAATCAATCTATCAACCCAGTCAGTTCCTATAGCATCCTCGGAAGGTGATCTAGGCTGCAGGGTGGGTCAAAGCAAGTAACAGCACATTATTATCTATGTGTATTACATCTATTAATTCAGTGAGTCCTCACAACAACCTTACAACACAATTCTGTGTTTTGCTTATGAAGTAAAGTCATAGAGCCTTGGCTCTCAGCCTTTCTAATGCTTTGACCCTTTAATACAGTTCCATATGTTGTGATGACCCCTCAACCATAAAATTATTTCTATTGCTACTTCTTAACTGTAATTTTGCTACTGTTAGGAATCATAGTATAAATTTCTGATATGCAGGATATCTGATATGTGAGCCATGTGAAAGGGTCATTTAATCCCCCAAAAGGTCACAACCAACAATTTGAGAACCACTTTTACAGAGGTATTAGATGTTTTTTTCCCAATATTAGATAGAAGTTGAGGCCAGACTGGGGAACTGTACTCAGCCCCTGGGTAGTGGTTTGAACTATGAAATTGTCAAGTGAGAATGGACTCGCTCCACCATTAACAACTTACCCAACTGCCCTTGGATTCACTTCCTCCTTTCATGTCAAAGTCAGTGTTTGTTTTCCTAGTCAGCCCCCGCTACTGAGTGTGCATCACACATCTACTTCTTCCTTAGGGATTGGACTTCTCTGATCATCCACCTTCTGTGTGGCATCTCTTCTCCATCACACCGGCATTGCTATCCTTGGAGGAGCAAGGTATCTTAATAGTAAATCTCTCTTCTGATTCAGTTTATGACATGTTCTTGTGGTTGTCAGAGAACTGTTTTTCACTTCATACCAAAATTTCCTAAATCAGTAATCCATATTTGTGGTTTCTTTTTCTTTAGTTTTCTTTCTTTGTTTGCTTTATTGAAAATAATTTTTTCATACAATATATTCTGATTAGGTTTCCCTCCCCTACCTCCTCCCAGATCCTCCCCTCCAAATCCACACCCTTTCTTATCCTGTCTCATTAGAAAACAAACAATAGGCATCTAAATAATAATAATAATAATAATAATAATAATAATAATAATAATAGTAAAATAAGATAAGATAACCAAACTTACAAACCAGAAAAGGACATAAAACTAAACCAACAGGAATAAAAATGAGACAAAAAAAAATGTTCAAGAAATACATAGAGATACAATGAAACACATGTGCCATACATACAAATCCCATAAAAACATAAAGCTAGAAACCATAATATAGGCACAAAGGACCTGTAAGATAGGAGGAGGAGGAGAAGGAGGAGGAGGAGGAGGAGGAGGAGGAGGAGGAGGAGGAGGAGGAGGAGGAGGAGAAGGAGAAGGAAGAGGAGAGAAGGATGAGGAAGAAGAGGAGAAGGAGGAGGAAGAAGAGAAGGAGGAGGAAGAAGAGGAGAAGGAAGAGAAAGAGAAGGAGGAAGAAAAGAAACCCTGAAAAAGCATTATGACAAAGAACCCTCAAAAATGCTATTGAGTTCATTTTTGTGGGCCACCTACTGTTGGGCATGGGACCTGCCCTTAATAGTAATTTGTATATGCAGTGAGACTCAGTGGGAGGAAACTAATTTTTCATTTTTGAGTAGTTATCAATTGGAGATAATATCTGAGTTAGGGATGAAGGTTTGTGTCCACTTCTCTTCTCAATGCTGGGACCCCATCTGACTTAGATAGCTGTGCAGGCCATGTGTATACTGCAGCAGTCTCTGAGTCCATGTGTGTATTGGTCCTGCTGTGTTCAGAAGACCTTATTTTCTTGGTGCCTTCCAACCCCTCTGGGTCTTACAGTCTTTCTGCCTCTCTTCCTTGTGGTTCCCTGAGCCCTGAAGGAAAAGATTTGATGGAAACATCCCATTTAGAACTGAGTGTTCTAAGGTCTCTCTTTCTCTGTGTTCAGCTGTGAGCATCTATATCTGTTCCTGTCTACTGAAGGATCCTTTGTCTTGTCATGACATCCAAGGATCACCAAGTAGGCTTTGTCTCAACAGTCACTGGAAGAGCTCTTTTCTATCAAGTCAAAATAAACTTTCCCTTTCCACATCATCCAAATTACTAATTCCATTCTCTTTCCAAACAATTTCTTTTTAATCTTCCTATTCCAGTGTGAGTGGCTTGGGTCTCATTCTCTTAGCTACTTCTTAGCCTTCTTTCTGAGGTATGAGCATGCTTTTCTTTCCTTCCCAGGTAAAGCTGATATAAAAAGCATAATTCCATGTATTTCTTCTTTTCTGGCCTTGCTCTCTCTCTAGATGAGATCATCCATGCCTGTGGCTTTCATGGGTCTAAATCCTGATGGTAGTTATTTGGTATCTCCAGGCACTATCCATCCACTGAGCTCTTGAGTTATATGTACAACTATCTACCTGAGATCTTTACCTAAATATAGTATTAGTTTCATAACTCTCAAAACGGTCACTCGACTGCCATCTGCCTGGTCCCACACACCGCTCCTTCTCTCAGTGTTCCCAATTAGTGAGGCTAAGTTGTTATTTTTTTCCATTTTTAGATTTTTTCTTTTGTTTTGTTTAAGATTTATTTTAATTTTTTTTTTGTGTGTGTGAGTGTGTGTGTGTGTGTGTGTGTGTGTGTGTGTGTGTGTGTGTGTGCTTATGAGCACACAAGCCCGCAGGCGAGAAAAAAACATCTGATTATATGCAGCTGAAGCGATGGGCAGTCGTGAGCCCCTAGATGTGATTGCTAGGAACAACCTCGGGTCCTCTGTAAGAACAGCAAATGGCCTTAACTGTAGACTCCTTTCTCCCACCCTTGACTCATCTTCTTCTATTGCATTAAAACAAGCCACTGACCAGTGGAGTGCCATATTTAGCAAAGCAGGGACAAGCAATAAAACCTCAGATGACCACCTCCCACACGACTGTGCTCTAATCTTTGAGATGCTAAAGTGTTCCTCTCTTGTGTTCCTCTCACGGTTCCGTGTCTTATCCTGATTTATCATTTTAAAGTGTAAGGCAGATTTTCTTGAAGAATCACTTAAAACTCACTGGTGAATTTTCATCACACTTGAACTGAATACAAACATTTATAAAACACCTGTCATTATCGAAAAAGCTGCATCTGAACTGACCACCTACCTCTCCAGGTTTACCTTCACTACTCTCCCTACTGTTCACAGATGTGTCCTCACACTGGCCTTCAGCCTCTTCTCTGTCATGTCTAATCTTCGTTCTGACCAGATTTACCTTGTTTAACTCATGATACTATTTACGATATGTTTGAATTTGTTTCCTTTAAAGACACTTCCTCTCATAGCATAGTTTCACTGTGATTTCCTATCCATTTACCCCTTTATAGTCTCTTCATGGTAATTGCTACCTTAGGTTGATGTTTCATATTTTTATTTTACTTTTCTATTTATTGTCTGCAGCACCATGGTTACCACACCTCTCCTGAAAAAAAAAAAAGCAATTTACAAAGCTTTTGTTCCCTGTGTTATTTACTATATACATAACTCCTCAGGAATTTAAAATAGTCTATATGAACAAATGTTCAGAAGTGGTCGTTTGTAAATTATTTAATGTAATATATTAAGGTGAGGAACACAATATAAGATATATGAAAACTATAAGATATGAAGGGTATGTTCATTAATACTCATTTAATGTATGAGAGAATCTTTAAGGTATTGGCAAAATAATTAGAATATACATAGATAGTATATACAAACTACACAGATCTACCACTGTCTATGGTTATAAGACTGTTATCAATGACCAAACAATTAACGACACTTGGAGAACTCTCCAGATAAAGACTCATCTAAGATGTTTTATCGCATTTTCTTTTATACATTGCAAGTGCCTAAAAGCCTGTTGAATCTAACATTGATTTATGTACCAAATTATCTTCCTATTTTTATTTTCAATGCTTTTGGTTTTTGTTTTCATGAAAATAGCCTCAGCATGGTGTTCATATTTCATTGGCTTAATGTGATGTAAACTAAGATCTACAATAAACAAAATGTGATGTCATCATTAACATCTGAGTAGGATTCAAATTCCTCTTGTGACTCATAGAAACTTGAAGGAGAAGGGAATAAGCCAATACATCTAGCCTCTTCAGCTCCTTCAACCTGTACCGCACCTGCTTAAGAACAGTCCAGATTTTCTTGTTTTGTTTTTTTTTTTAACCAACAAACTGGATTAATTAAACTTTATTAATTTTGTGGGCTTATATATTCTTAGGTTTATTAACAAACAAAAATATAAACATTAGTTGGTCACACTCAAAGTCACTTAAATGTGTTTATATTGATAGATGGAAAGACATGTTTTTTTTTTCTTTTTTAGTTATTCTTCTTTCATACAATATGCCCCGACCACAGCATCCTCTCCCTCCACGCCTCCCAGGTCCTCTTGCACCTCCCTTCTCCCTCAGATCCATGGCTCCTCTGTTTCCTTTCAGAAAAGAGCAGCCCTAGAAGCATTGTCAATCAAATAGAGTATAACAAGATACAATAAGAGTAGGCATAAACCTTTATATCAAGGCTGGATGAGGGAACCAAGTAGGAGGAAAAGGGTCTCAAGGACAGGCAAAAGAGTCTCCTACTGTTAGGAGTCCCACATGTTTTTATAAAATAAATCTGTGTGTTTTTGAACATTGCAAATGCCACATATTTTATTAGATTTTTATATTTTTCTAGAACTTCAAGATATATGAGACATTAAATTCAGTTGCAAAGTCAAAAGTGTTGGGAAATGTTAACAGATGTATCTAGCAGTAACCTATATTTGTGAAGGACCTATAGAGATATCTCCTACAGCCTATATGTTTTATACTAATGTTGGATGCTGACACACCTAAACATTTGAAATAATAATTTCTACAACTCTCTCTATATATAGATATAGATACATATATAGATATAGATATCTTAGATGAATATGTGTCACTTAGAATTATAAGAACAATTTTTGATAGACCATTGGAAATTAAAATACTGTTCATTGTATCACATACAGACATATAGACAATATCTTACACAGCATGTTCCTTGATCAAATAACTGAGTAGAGTACAATATGTTATTTTATACACTCAAAAATTCAATACATATTTTAAGACTTGTATACTTTGCTTCATTTAAAACTCTAATTAGTACAAAGAGTTGCTTTATTTACATTTTCCCACAGTTATTTCATTCACTTGTATTGGTAAGATTAAAGCAAACATTTAACCTACTGGTTGGAAGAGTTCATTTAGGGACATTTTTTGGAATATTTCTAAGTACTCATTCACTCATTCATTCGAATGACACTGGAATCAAAAACAGGTCCTCGTCCACAGTAGATAAACACTCTTCCACTGAGCTAGATCCCTAGCTTTGCAGTAATCTTTAAAATTTGAAGCATATATACTCTTCATGTAATGCCATAGTTACTCATTTTAGATTGTAGCAATGGTTGGAGTTTATAATATAAGTGTGTCCAACCACTGGACAGTATTAGCTTTAACCATTGGCAGATTATGGGAGTATTAGCAATCTTATCTTTGAAAATGTCTCTTTAGTTTATCTAGTATGTCAAAAACACAGGCTTTCTTATTCATAACAAGGCAAAAATAGTCAAGTCTTAAAGACTAAAATGTTCTGAACTTTTTGAATTTTTAAAGAAACCACAAAATCCTGTATGACAAATAAACATTTAACTTTTTCTCTATCCATTGTTTCAAGTTATAAAAACAGGCAATGTAGTAGATTGCACACAGACTGTCCCAGAGAGCAAGGGTCACAATCAAACAAGCCTTAAATTTTTATTTCTCTAATATCTAAGAAGACGTTCCTTTAGTTCTGTTCTTTAGTAGCTTATTAAGTGAACAATATCATTATATCTAAAAATTTACATAACATAATTAAAATATTTCATTCATAAAACCAATTATCATCTGAGTCTTGAGATTCGACCTTGGTATTGATGGCTGCTGATTGACTTAAAACCTGATACTTCAGGATTATGATTACTAAAGGTTTTGGAGGCTCTGAACATTTCCTAAAATAAGACAGCAATCATGTATACCACCAATAGACCCTTCCTTTCATAGCAGACATCTTTGTCAAGAGCATGCTCTACACAATGGAAATTCTGTCAAAATTGGAGTTATTCTTCTCAGCTCCTGTTAGTGTATTTAAGTTTTTTGTAATATCCCAAATCTTTTTTATTTCACTTCTTCATGACTCAGGTGATCATATATATTATTGTAAAATGAGCAGTGCAATCTGGCAAGAAATCTATTTTTCTAAATAGTAACTGCAATTAACAGTAATTAGTCAGCTTAAACTAGTCAGCAAATCATATTATACCTGATGCACCATCATCCCCATCCTTTGCAATTCACTAACAGAGGAAAGACACACAAAATTTGTAACATTTGGAGAGGGGTTAGGGTTTTCAGAATGGTAAATGAGCATTAGTTTCAACTTGAGAGATAGTCTTGGAAAACAACCTTTCTCTTCTTTTAAAGTTTAAGTCCCGGAATCCCTTTTCTATGACCTTCTAGATACTATCTGTTTATTAGGAGACTGACTGCCTCATTTGCACTAAAATAATCTGTTGCTTAGTGTGGCCACCCTCACCAATAAGCTTAGCTACGTTTTCCATTGGCTTGACACAGCTTCTCCATCTGCACTTTGGTGCCTCGGCCTGTGCTTTGATGTTTGGGAGGCAATTATTTGTTTCTGTTTCAGTCTCTTCTAGCTTCATATTCTAGATTCAGTCTCTGTTGATTCACTGCTCTCAGCCTTCATGGAGGTGAAGAACTTTGGGAGCTTGTTCTGGAGCAGACTTCGGTTCTAGGGACTGTGCTGGCTCATATGAACCTTTATTTGAGCTGTTAAGAGTTTCTCCATATCACCAACACACCTGGGTGGCTTTGCTATCATTTGCTTGTCCGGTGGTACAGCACTTTTAATTCTTTTCAGAAACCTTTCCTTTGTACTGTTGGATTGATAACCAGCGTAAGAGGGACAGCATTTATCCTCTCTCGTTTTTTCATATGACTTCCTCATTATGCTCAGTTGTCACAATATTTTAATTTAAAGGGAGATACATTAACACAGTTATGATAAAAGAGGTTACAGAAGTTCCACAACAACTTAGAACTGCCATATGATCCAGAAATTAAAATATTGAGCATCTATCTGAAGGAAATAGGGAAAGGGAGTGAGATAAATATGTTGAAGGAACAACTACTCAAAGTGCTGTTTCTAATTCCTATTAATTAGCTCTACAAAATATTATTCTAAATAGCCAAGAAGTGGAAACACCATAAGTGCTTATCAACTGACAAACAGATCAAGCAAATGTGTTATAAATACCCAGTAGAATACTATTCAGCTACAAAAAAAGATGAAATCCTGCTGCAACAATATTCATGGAGCCGGAAGTCATATTTCATAGAACAAATTAGTCATAGAAGGATGAATACCACCTGATCTCACAACTATGGATAACGTGCAGAAGTGGACCATAACAAAATTGAAGGTAACATTGTTGGTTATCAGCAGTAAGGGCATTCAGAAGAGAGGGAGGACAGGGAAAGGGTTTTCAGGGGCACTGTGTCACAGTCAGGCATAAAATGACCTGTGTTGTCTCACAGGACAGTGATTGTACATTGTACCAAAGTATGGCACGCTGAAGGAAGCTGGAGAAAAAGATGCATAATCTGATTGGAGCATATATGCACATATATCAAACATGAAATTGGACCTCAGCAATATGCACAACTTTGATGATTTTTTTAAATTTTAATTTAAATGTTTAAAAAAATTAGACTTTCATACATGAGTACTGTGTTTCCGTCTTTTTCATCCCTGTCTTCTACTCTCTTCAAATCCTCCTGTGTCCCCTATTCCTACCCAAATTCATGACCTCTTCTGCTATAATTACTATCATTACACATACGTATTGATATATATGTATATAAGTATCACATATTATATATATTCACAGATATATGAAACCTGCAGAGTCCATTTAGTGTTGCTCATAGGTCTATGTGTTTAGTGCTGATGACTTGTGATTATATAGCTTTTTGGGGTCACATCCCTGGAGAAATGTAATTCTTCCCCTCTAAACAACCATTGATAGTCTGTAGCTTTTCATCCAGAGGTGAAACCGTGAAATTTCCCCCATCCATGCTAGCATGTCAACTAGTGTCGTCATTATGAAGGTCTTGTTTAAGGAAGCACATTGTTAATATTTCATGAATACAGTATCTTTGACACGTCTAGATGAAGCTGTCTAGAGGCAGGCATCGTGATCCTCTGGCCCTTACAGAGTTTCTGCCTCCTCATCTGTGATGTTTCCCTGAGCCTTAGGATGCAGGGTAAGTGTGTCTGTTGGAGCAGGGCACCCCCATGGTCATGTATTCTCCAGAATGACCAGTTTTTAATCTCTTTTATTATCTTCATCTGCTTTCGAAAGCAGTTTCTTTGAGGAGAGGTGACAGTTACATTTGTCTGTGGTTATAAGGATAAGTATTTTAAAATATAGTTAGGGATTATATCGGTTTAGGAAAATGGCAGTAGCTGATTCTCCTCTGTGGTGTATGACTTCTCCAGCCACAAGTAGCTGGGTAAGCTGTAATACCAGGCTAGAGTTCCCTTCTATTGAATGGACCTTAAATCCAATTAGACAGCTTTGGTTACCTCAAAGATAAAAGTGCCAGTATTGTACCCTTGAGAAAATCTTGTCTGGCCAATCATTGTTGTGGTTCTTTGGCTTTACAGCTGGGCAAAACTATTGGTTGCTTTTCCACCCTTGGCGGCTTGCATAGCATGATCCAGTACTATGAGAGCTAGTCCTCAGGGACGAGGTTTCCAAGTCAGATTCAGTTCAATTCCTTTAAGTTCTATGTCCGAAGTGTGCTCAGTCCTCAGCAACAGATTTTGTCTCCAAGTTCTGGAAGCCTACCAAAGGCAACAGCAATATCTTATATTGGTTTGGGAATGCTTGGATTCCTTGACCAACAATTGAAAAGATTCCCATGCCTGGCACTGGGGTGTTGTTAGATAGTGTATGGCTTTTAAAGTGAGCCTTATCATTCCAAAAGACATAACATCATTTGCATTATATTTAGGTATATATTTAAATATACGTATATGTATAAACATATATGTATATAATTTATTTTTAAGTAAGTTTATAAAATGTTTCCCCCCACTGTGGCCTTTTCAAACATCCTTAATATATTTATCTCTCTTTCCTCTTTATTACCCTTCCTACCCCTCCCCAGTCAAAGTTCCTCCATTTTCTCTATTTCATGAGATACATGTGTACAATCTGACTTAAGCATCATATGTACTCATATCAAACATGATATTGCACCCCAGGAATATGTACAGCTTTTATGTTTTTGTTTCAGTTAAAAATGAACACGAAGTGCTAAGGAGATGGCCCATGATGCAAGTGCTTATTACACAGGCCTGATACACCGAGTTCTGAGTTTTCTGGAACCTACATAGAACCTTGATGAGGTGGTACATATATGTAATCCCAGCCCTAGTGAGATGAGGCATGGATACAGATCCCAAAGATCGTGAGTCAAATAGCCTGAATTGTGGCAGAAAGAAGACACACCCTACCTCAACAAAATGAAAGGCAAGAACTGACACCTCAAATTTGACCTCTGACCTCTACAAATAAAACACAGCAGGTGTGCATGCAATGTGTGCATGCTCACACATGAACACAAACTAGAATATTTTTTAAATGAACAATTAAACAAATGAAAGACCAGAGAGATGGCTCAGCTGTGAAGAGAACTTGTTGCTTGCTCAGAAGTCCAGAGTTCAGTTCCTAGCCCCCTTTCCAGGTGGCTTGCCTATAACTTGAGTCTCAAGGGAACCCATGCTCTCTCTGGACTTTGAGGCTACCTGATCATAGATGACACATACAAACATAGAGTCATGCAAATAAAAATAAACCTCATAGAAATTGAAATGAACATTCATAACCCATGACAGAATTATTAGAGATATAATTTTAGTCATGTTATATCTCAAAGAACAAATCAACTTGGGGAAAACAAGGAAGTGGAGAGAAGATTGAGAAGCAGTCAGAAAACACACTTACCATTTTAGCTTGCTCTCTTCTATGGTACAGTTCACAATGGCCTGAAATAACTATAGTAGTGATGTTAAAAAAAAATCAATGATTGTAGATCATCATAAAAGAAATAATAACAGAAAAAGTTTGATATATTTACCCAATATGAGCGAGGCACAAAATGAGCACATTCTGTTGATAAAATGACACAAATGGGCATGTTTTAGGCACGGATGTCACAAATTTTGAATTTCAAAAATGACTCCATAGTACCTGAGAAACACAGTAAAGTAAATGCAATTAAATAAGGTATATCTGTAATTGATTTTGTTTAATTTTTTGTCAGCCAGGAACTTACAAAGAGAGCATTTACCTAAAGTCGGTTAACCATGATGTAGCAACAGGACACAGGGCCGAGAGAAAAGGTATTTGCTGTGATCCAAACTTAGCACATATCCTTAGAGCAGTGGTTCTCAACCTTCCTAATGCTGCGACCCTTTAGTACAGTTCCTCATGTTGTGGTGACACCCAACCATAAAATTATTTTCATTGCTACTTCATAACTGTAATTTTGCTACTGTTATGAATTATAAAGTAAATATCTGTTTCCCAGTGGTGTTAGGCAACCTCTGTAAAAAGATCATTTGACCCCCAAAGGGGTCACAATTCACAGGTTGAGAACCACTGCCTTCAAGAATCAGAATTCCCTATACAGCTAGCAAATCTGTTGGTCATGCTTAAATCCTTACCACATGAATAATTTCCTGAAATAATATATTTGCACATTTTAAATTGTATTTAGATAAAAATTTCCTCATGTGCTTTTAGTTGATAAGCCAAATATAATATCACATTCACTCTTCAAAGAATGAATGTCACCAAATAAAATCAGGTTCACTAGCTAGGCATCCCAACATTTTTGTCACAGTAAGATTGTATTGACACAGTAGGAAGAAAAATTATTTCCTTTGCCTTAGTACTATGAGCTTATCTTAAAATGGGAATTTAAACCATTTATTACAGGCAGTCTAGCTTCATGCACTACTTATTTTTTCTTTCTACAGTATTAACACCTACATGAAAAATTAAATAGTAGAAAAAAGTAAATATTTTGAAGTCACGTCTAGAGCTAGCTACCTTCGATCTATTCTGTCCATGTTAATTTATGGATTATTTCCAACGTGTGTGCTCAGCTCTAATCAATTTCAGCTTGATTTCGTATTGGTTGAGAAATCTTAAGTTAATTCTTGGGTTGACCACATGGCTCAGCAGGTAAAGCTGCTTACAGCCAAACCTGGCAATGACCTGAGTGAAACCTCCAGGACCCTCATGGTAGAAGAGGAGAACCCTGCCAGTCTGTGCACAGTGGCACATGCCCCTTTCTTCTCCAAAATACATGCATGCATGTAATGAATTTTTTAGTCTATTAAAAATAAAATAATGAATAAATGTATACTTGAGAGATCAAGTAATGTGCAAACATCATGTATCTCTCCACATTACAGTTCTATTGGTTTCCTTCTCCATTTTCATCTTAGTTTGTGGATACTACAAACACAGTGTGGACTTACGTCGAGAAGACATTTATTTCTCAATGTTCTGGACGCTGGACGTCCAAGATCAGAGGACTATTCAGTGAGGTTCATGGTGCAGGATATTTTCCCAGATTGTAGACAGCCGTCAAATCTTCAGGAGGCTGAGGAAAGAAAGAATTCATGCTCTTTCCCGACCCTCCTTGCAGGTTACTAAACCAATCATGAGGCCTCCATCCTCACTTGTAAATAACTCCCCAAAGCCTCACTTTTAAAGATAATCACCTGAGGGTTATAGTTTCAGCATCAAATTTGGAGATTCACAGATACTCACTCTCCAGTGCTTATAATTTCTAAAATATATAGTAATAATAATACTATTTTGTATGTAGTATTATAATAATATTTTAAGTTGCTTTTTAATGTGCCTTTACGTTCAAGCCTTGTTTCTTTTTTATTATTATTAAGAAATTTTCTATTCATTTTACATACCAACCACAGATCCCCCTCTCCTCCCTCTTCCTGCCCCCCAGCCTTTCCCCCAACCCACTTCCCATTCCTACCTCCTCCAAGGCAAGGCCTCCCATGGGGAGTCAACAGAGCCTAGTACATTCAGTTGAGGCAGATCCAAGCCCTTCCCCCTACACCAAGGCTCTGTAAGGTGTCCAGCCATGGGTAATGGGCCCCAAAAAGCCTGCTCATGCACTAGCAACAGATACTAATCCCACTGCCAGGGGTCCCCTTAAGCAGGTCAAGCTAAATAACTGTCTTGCCTATGCAGAGGGCGTAGTCCAGTCCCATGAAGGCTCCACAGCTACTCGTCCACAGTTCATGAGTTCCTCCTACTAGTTTGGTTTGTTTGTCTCTGATGGGGCAAAATACAAAGACAATCAAGCCTTATTTCTATTTAATGTTAATGCATATAAGACCTCTTATTTACTCAGGATACTTAAAATGTTTCTGATACTTTTAATCTTGCAAGTTTAAAAATCAGGAATTTAAGTTTCTGTAATGTATTGCCAAAAAGTGGACTGCTAGACTATCAGAGAGGCAAATGGCCATAAACTTCTCACCTAAAATTCAAATTCAAATTATTAGTCTTCATCCCTACTTCCAGTTCACATTCTCCACTTTTGGATACTGTTTTGATTTTGTTGTGGAACAACATAATCAAACGCATTCGTATATACTTTCTATTTCTGTTACATGGTGTGAACCTTCCTAACCAATTTTATGGAGCGCTTTTCTCCAATATTTGCTTGTGTGTAACTTGAATAACTAGTTTAAATTTGAAAAATAAAATTAAATAAAAGATTCAGATCAACATTATTCAAATATCAAAGACACAAATATAGCCTAGTTAAAAAAAAAAGTTCCAGTATACGCTTAAAATGAAACAGTGTATTCAGTGGTGGTAGCAGATGCCTTCTCAGGAGGCAGCACTCAGGAGGCAGAGGCAGGAGGATGTCTGAGTTCAAGGCTAGCCTGGTCTACAGAGCGAGTTCCAGGACAACCAGGGCAAAACAGAGAAACCCTGTCTCAAAAAACCAAACAAAGACAAAAAAGAAAAAGTGAAAAGAACCCTGTTGTGTGCTTTAGCACATATGAACATTGAGGATATGATCCTAAACGGAATAAATCAGGCATGTAATAACAAATATGTTCTGGTTTCACTCATAAGATGTGAAAATAATAACAGAGATGCCACAGAAAGGAGTTTCCTAAGAGCCAGGAAGGAAGCAGGAGTTACTCTGTGCAAAGTTTCAGATGTACAAGATGAGTGAGCACTGGATCTCTTTCATAGCAATGTGAATACACTTACTGACATCAAAATACATACTTAAAGAATAGTTACTACTGTCCACTCCTAGGCATGCTCTTTTAGAACCACAATAAAAAACAAATAAATAAAAACTGAGTGTTATTTTCCTCTGTCCCTTTTAAGAAGTTGTCTTCCTGTTTCTTTTGAGCTAGGAAGACGACTAACATTCCTCACACATTGCCTGGATATTTAGAGGAACCTTTGAGCAGCCTCAGACACAAGAGTTCCACTGTGATGGATTTCTGAAAGCTGAGTGAAGCCAAGAGAATTTGAAAAGATCTGGACTCAGCATGACCTCCACTCGCTGGAGTTCAGATTTTCATGGCTCAAAGGGCAGCCCATTTTCCTACTTACCAGACATCAATTGAAGCATGAGATTTTACTTAGCTTTAAGGCAACTCCCTCTACACATTCTTTATCAGTAATGCAGCTCAGAGGAAACTGTTCTCTGTGAAACAGGATAGTTTCTTTTCGTGAGACAATTGCGCATATGCTTGAAACATGGGACAGCTGATTAGCGTGAAGCTTATCTTTGACCTTTAGTTACCTTAGTTCACAATACTCCTAAAAATATGAAAACAAACAACTGGAGACTGAGCTTTATTTGTTTTAAAGCAAGAATAGTACAAATAGCTTTATCTACAATGTGAACGTCATGTTAAAGCTTGATTTGCAATACCACCTAGGCTGCCTTGACAAGTCATTGAGTGCTTTCTGACTTTTCTTATGAAGGTCATGGTCCAGCTTCCTCTTTAGACTTCTAATTAAGACCCTTAGATGTTCTGTGAATAATAAAGGAAAGGACTTATTAAAGCCTGTCAGTCTATTTGAGTACCTTTACTCCAGTTCTGTAGTTATTTCACAAAGCACCTCTTCACTATTTCTTTTCCTTGCTTTTGAGTTTGTAAATCTGAATTTGCATTTTTTTTTTTTTTTTGGTTTTTTGAGACAGGGTTTCTCTGTGTAGTTTTGTGCCTTTCCTGGAGCTCACTTGGTAGCCCAGGCTGGCCTCGAACTCACAGAGATCCGCCTGGCTCTGCCTCCCGAGTGCTGGGATTAAAGGCGTGCGCCACCACCGCCCGGCTCCAAATTTGCATTTTAAAAATTTCTTTTTTTTTTTTTTTTTTTTTGGTTTTTCGACACAGGGTTTCTCTGTGTAGCTTTGCGCCTTTCCTGGGACTCACTTGGTAGTCCAGGCTGGCCTCGAATTCACAGAGATCCGCCTGGCTCTGCCTCCCGAGTGCTGGGATTAAAGGCGTGCGCCACCACCGCCCAGCTAAAAATTTCTTTTAAGTCCACTCAGCAGGACAGGATTTCAAATTCATCTGTTAATTATTTATTTATCTTTAGTGTACAGAATAATTAATTTCCATGTGATATTTACATTCATATATCCTTGTACCCAGATCTTACGTTCTTCCAACCTACCCTTCACACCCCTCTCTGCTCCTCATTGCCAGTCATGTTTATTCTCCCAAATAGTCTCCCTGTGCTGTCATATTACATATGTGTGCACATACACCTACACACATTATACATATATGATATATACATGCACATGATTAAAACCTGCAATACTCGAGCTTAAAAAAATAGTTAGGACAGTCATCCTCATAAACAGTTCTCATAACCAGTTCCAGAAGTCTAATATAAAATTGAGATTTTTTTCAGGCTATGTAGCTTTTTGTGGGTAACTTTTAAAATTAGATTTAATTATGTTTTAGAAACTGTAATACTAAGGTAGTGAAAAATAATTCCTCCCATAATCCCTGAACCTTCCTTCAGTTTCCACTGAGAACTTACTCTTTACAGTGATTCACAATTACTTTTCTAAGAGGTAGGATTCATTAAGGTTGTAGAATCTGTGTGATTAGAAATTGAGGGAGCACAATATTTTTATTTGTTGTAAGAAAATAATGCTTTCAAGGCACAGCATTTCCTGACAGTTTGACACTTTTAGAAAAGTAAATACAATATAGACTTTTCAAACTCAACAATCTTTATAATCATCTATTCTTTTAAAATGCAAGTTTTAGATTGCCACCTCTATGTTCTGGGTATAGCATACAGCAATTGGTAGAGTAGCTGCAGCTTTAACATGGGTGTTAATTTAATGGGATGTCTTCTCCCTTCTTGGATTGGCTAATGGGTATAGATTTTGAGTTAACTTTGTATAATACTAAATAAGGCAAATAATCATATACTGTTTTAGTAGAAAATTATACTTAGGGTGCTGATATGGAGTACAAAGTGGTAGCAACCTGAAGTAGTTTAAAAAATGAATTCATATTCTGAATGCAGAAGCTTGAGTACATTTACTAGTTTCTCTGAAGATGAACGTCTGTTTAACATGGGCAAATAATAGGAGGTTTCTTATTTATCAGACATATTTAAACAATTACATAGTTGCTAAGGCACCATGTTATCAAAGTTACTATTCAAATCAACTTAGATTGTGAATAAAGAAAATTAAAAGAAAAAATGCAAACCACTAGATCCTACAGGTTTATTATACCTAAAACACAATGACTTAGAGTCATTGGCTTTTAGAATGAAAATGGAACACAAAGAAGTTTTTAATATATTTCCATACCATGCTGAAGTATCAGAATTCACCAGAAACTTTGTTTAAAAATTCTAGATAGTCCACCAAGATAATTTAACACATGTGGTACCAACAGAATATTGCATATTCTTTCATGTGTTTCTTATATTTTATGTATGAAAGATATGATAAATTTCACTTGTTTATTTTCTAAAGTGGGGAAGGAGACCCAGAGAATGGACAAGACCATTGAAGTAACACAATGTGCAGCAGAAGCAAATCAGGAGCACATGCCTACTCACTCACTTAGATGTGCTGTTTCTCTCAATGAAGATTGTGTGTGTCCCACAGTCCCCTGGCCATTGAAAAGGGCAATCCCAGGAGCAAACACAACATGGGGGCCTCACAAATGCCAATGCTCATTTTAGCATGCTATCTCTTTTCTAAACTTATGTAAAATTTCATCTGATTTGAAAAAGACGATGATAAATATGTGGATGAGAACAAGGAAGGCAAAAAAAAGTTGAAGAAGAAAGAAGACACAAACATGTATTCTTCAATAATCTAATCACTTGAATCCTCAACTAAGAAACAGGAAATAAAATTCAAACTTTAAAGATAATTGAATATCTTTACCAAGGCTGGATGGATATTTGAAAATCAGCCTATATTTTCTGTCCTATTAATATGCTGAAGAAAAAAAACAAATTACATGATCACATCAATTAATGCAAAATTATATTTTATAATATTCAACATCTATTCATAATAGAAACTCTAAAGGAATTAGAAATTATAGGGAAACTTCCCCTACTTCAAAAATCTTGTTTGTCCTATGTATTGGAAACAGACTGTAAGTTTCTCTGCTTAATCTTTTACTGCTAAATATGAAGGTGTTTCCTGTTCTTCAACCTAGTACTAGGAGTTTCTGTTCATCAGAAGAAAGCTAAAGTTTCTACATTATAACCTGGATTCCCAATATCAAACTAGCCTTTTCTCACTAGTATAAACAATACCACACTTGGTCAGGGTATAGAATTTGTTAAACACTTGGGAAATTGAATCAGAAGACTCATGAGTTTGAGGCTAGCTTAGGCTACCTGGTAGCGGGGACCATTTCAAACTAAAATTTTAAAACAATGCATTAAAATTTATTGAAGAGAAATATTTACAGATCAATAAATGCCACTGTGCATATAAACCATTTTTTTCTTTATCTGATCATCGATTGATGGCCATGTAGATTCCAGTTACTACCTATTATGAATAGGGCAGCAGTGAACATGGATGAGCAAGCTTCTCAGTAGTAAGAATCCTATGGGCATGGTCTAGAAGTAGTATGGCTTGTTCACATGAACCTTTCTATTTCTAGATGTTTTTTCCCTTTTTCATTTTCTTTCTTTTTTTTAAGATTATAATACAATTACAACATTTCTCCCTTCCCTTTCCTCCCTCAAAACCTGACCATATACCCATCTGCTCTCTCCTTCAAATTCATGGCTTTTCTTCCCTAATTGTTATTGAATGCATGTATGTATAAGTATATACATATACATTTCTAAATATAACCTGTTCAGTCCATATAAAGCTACCTGGATATATGTTTTCAGGGCTGATCCTTTGGCACTGGAAAAATCAATTAGTCTGCTCTTTGCTTAGGAAGACCACCTCTCCCGATCCTAGCTTTCCTCTGTTACTTACAGTTCTTTGTGTAGAGTTGAGTCCTTATGAGCTTTCTTCCATCCAGTTTGACATGTTCACTGGTGTTGTCCTTGTTCAGTTCACATTTGGGCAGTCATGCTGGTGAATCTTTATGGGTGTAGCTTCGGATGTTGCTAGGAGACACAATATCACAGAAAACTTTCTAAGCCTCTGGCTCTTACAATCTTTCCACCCTCTCTTCCATAGTGTTTTCAGAACCATAGGGGTGGGAGTGTTTTTTAGATGTAACCATCAGGACTAGGCACCACTACTCTGCATTCTGATAGGCTGATGTTTTCTGCAGTTTACAGGTCTCATCTGTTGCAGAAAAGTTTCCATGCCGATTGTCTTAACTCTACAAAAAAATGAAAATGGAAAAATTTCTGATAAATGGATGGAACTAGAAAAAAAATTACACTAAGTGGGGTAAATGGGCTGGCAAGGTGAGAGTTAAAGACTATGGCCACAACCAAAAAGACTAAGAAAGGTAACCCAATCGTGGAAAGGCAAAGGCTGAATGTTCTTGCTCATATGACGACCATAGTTTATAATCTTTAGATTTGTGTATTTAATTTGGGGCATCAGGAACTGCAGAATCAACTCTGTAGAATCAGGAACCTTTAAAGTGGCTCCTAAGGTAGAACATTCCTTAAGGGAGAGGAGATAGTACAACACTGGTGGTATGAAAGTGGACAGGAAAACACTGGGAATAAACAGGTTCAAGCAGAGGTGGTGGAGTGGGATAGATGAGGAGAACTGGGGAAACATTAACTGAAATGAAGGGGATCTGGAAAAGCAATGTGGAAATCTCCTGATCTGTAAGCCAGTTTAAAAAAAAAAAAAGATAGAAGGGAGATATCACACATGGTGGATAATATTGCTCCTAAAAGCCACCGGTTATTGAACAAAAACCCAAATACCAGGTATAAGATACTTCTTTATGAGTAAAGGAAGCCTAAGAGATCTCCAAAACAATACAGGCTCATCATCATGGCGGCCTAAACTAGACCTGGACAAGGGCAACACTAACAGACTTGGAAGAGGGTAATCTCCCAGAGCCTCAAGCATAGACAAAGAACTATATGAACCAAGAAGTACTGAGAGTGGAAGAAATAGTCTTCCCCAGGGAAGAGAACTCCAATTGGTTATACAATACCAAACAAACGGTCAGCTCTGAATACATAAACACACAAGTAACATTATACAGACTGAGCAGACTCTATATTTATGTATTGAAGAATATACTTTTTAAAAAAATAAAGAGGCCAGAGTCCATGAATTTTGGAGAGAGTGACAGAGCAGGGGAGGGGGGTTAAAATGGGAGAGGTTGTAAGGCAGACATGGAAAATGAAAATAATGTAATTATATTTTGATTTCAACAATAAAAATATTTAAAAACAATAAGCATATAAAATCCTGTCAAACCACAAAATTTAATCACATACATTGCTTGTGGGAACATAAAATAGAAAATCTATTTAAAAAGTAGTAACTTCCTTGAAAGAGTATATATACTCAGATCAAATGACTCTAATTATATTGATGGACATATCTCCCTGATTAATGAAGATTTATTCTCAAGCAAAATTCCCTATGAATCTGTTCAGAGAAGCTTTTCAGAAAAGAAAATATTGGTAATAATTAAAATGTCTATAATTAGGTAAATAGTTAAATGAGTTGTTGCATCAGTATCATGGAATTCTACTCAATAATAAAATTAATAAAAATTGACATTTACAAGTTGGACAGATATCAAAGATATTAGTCACATCAAGTAAAGAATTGTCATGCAGTTGTGGCACACACTTTTAATCCCTGCATTCGGGAGGCAGAGTCAGGCAGATCTCTGAGTTCGAGGCCAGCCTGGTCTACAGATTGAGTTCCAGGACAGGCTCCAAAGCTACACAGAGAAACCCTGTCTTGACAAAACCAAAAACCAAAAACCAAGCAAGCAAGCAAACAAACAAACAAACAAACAAAAAACAAAAATAACCATGTACCTATGGAACGATCAAATGTTATTATTGTGCTGAATGATGCCTACGGGCATTCTGCTCTCCTCAAAGATAAGTGTCTCACTTAGCAATCATCAGAGAAGCTCTCTCTTGCCCTAGATGGGAACTAATATGGAGACTCAAAGCAATGTGCAGAGAGTGAGAGACTTTACAGTGCTTAGTTTTAAAAGGGATGCCTTCGTCAAATTCCTCCCCTCAGAGCTCGGCGAACTATGCAGAAGAGGAAGCAGGAAGAATATAAGAATCAGAGTGGGAGACTGATGACTACAAAGAAACAGTGTCTCCCAGGCACAACAGGATTGACGGACATGTGAACTCACAGATGCCGTGGCAGCATGCAGGGGACTGCACAGGTTCTAGCCAGATGGAGGTCCCAGCTCTGAGGGGGGAAGAGCACATGAGCTCACTTTCTTAACGGGAAGCTATCTACAATTGACAACTGCTTGCAAAGGAAAAATTGGGTTGCTTCAATGGAGTCTCACTGAGAATATAATCTATACTTAAGGTAGGCTGCATGTCCAGCAGTCGATGGTCAATACAAAATGAACCCAATGGCACTTTTGTAAGTTTTTTTCTTTTTTCTTATATTGTTATGCTGTTTGTTTTTTTTTTTTAAATCTTACTTGACTTTTCCTTATATCTTATAGTTTCCAATTTGGAGTTTTCATGGGTTTTGTTTTGGTGTGTATGTGTGTTTGTGTTTCTTGTGATTTTTCATTTTGTTTATTTTATCTGTTTTGTTGTTGTTTGTTGTCTATCTTCGTAGCCTGTTTGTTTCTGAGAGTAGGAGTGTGGAGTTGGATGGGTTGGATCTGAGATGAGATGGAGGAGGGGGGGAACTGTGATCAGAGTACATTGTGTAAAAAATTATTTTCAGTTTTTAGAAAAGGCCACCTACTCTCTTATTTCATTTGTATTTCATCATTCATAACATAAAGCACAGACATGGGAAATAGATTAGTTACTGCCAGGAACTGAGGATGAAGGGGGACTGCAGATAGCTATAAAAGTAAAGAAGGAGGTGGATATTTGATGGTGGGACTGATGCAGGCAATGGCATGCTCAGTTGCAGAGGCTGTCATATTAGTGTTATAATATGTGTTAGAAAGTCACATAACACCACACATGTCTGCGCGCGCGCACACACACACACACACACACACACACACACACACACACACGTCAACGTTCTTGTTTTTATATTGTGTTGTTTCATTTATTATAACAGCCTTTGGGGAAACCCACTGAAGCGCATATTGAACATTCACATTCTAGTTTTGGAATTTTCTGTTAATCTGAAGTCATTTCAGTAAGCAACAACAAGAAAAGAAGGTTCTCCGACTCCTACAATCTTTCTGGCCCCTCTTTGAGTGGCGGCAGGGAGGAGTATTCCTAGATCTCTGAGAGGAGGGACCCCATGAGTAACCTCCAATTTAGATTCTCTGTCTCTCAGCATAATGTCTGACTGTGAAAAGTATTTTTAAAGTATAATAAATATAAAGGAATCATGTTACCAGATTTTTTAAAAGATATGAAGCCATAGAAATTGCGAGAATGTAAGAGTTGCATACAAACAGACAAATACATCAGTGGAATAGAATGCTGAGAGTACATGATTTACTGCTCTCCAAGAAACAAGATGAGATAACTGAATAAGCATGCAATAAAAAAAAAATAAAAAAATCCTTGAACTCTATTTTATGCTATATATAAAAGGTAATTTGAAATGTATTATAGTCCCTTATATAAAAACCATAAGACTTGAGTATAAGCCTTTGTGAAGAGGTTCAACAGCATCAGCAGTCAGAGGAATACTAATTAAAATCTTAACGAGGTACCATTTACAACCCCAACAAGGCTAAAATACATGATTGGCTGCGCCAACCTAGAACAAATGTGGAGCAGCTAAAATTTGTGTGCATTGCTTGTGTGAATGAAAAATGATATTGCAAATTTGGAGGAAACTATACAATTTATTGTACAGATTAAAAACATGTACTCTTTAATCTATCAATGCCACTCCTACAAGAGAGTGAAGAAACTACCCACAAAAAAAAAATCTATACGTGGATATCCAGGAAAATTGTATTCACATTAACAAATAAATCTGAACAGAAAGTATCCTCAAATTCTTCAAAGATCAGAATCATAAATGAGAGAGGTTATGAGAACAGTGTCTAGCTTTGGAATTGGGGAAGCACTAATGGAAAGTGGATGGCGAAATCTCTGTGCCATAGGAAATAAACAATAATATTTTCTACATCATATTTATGTAACTATATCTGTTTACCAGAGGCATGTAAGTATAGAAAGGCATACTTTAAAAATCGAACACTTTATTATATGTCAATTGAACTGCACTAATTTTAAACAAATTAAATTAGTACATTTTCCAAGTTATTAATCATAAACTATGTTTGCTTTATGCTTATTAAGTAACCTTCTAATTACTATCATGTTTAGTAACACTTGGGGAAGCACTGAAGTCCCATGTTACAATTACCCAGATTTAAATATATATATATATATATATATATATATATATATATATATATATATATATAGTCCTTCGATGAAGTAGTTGAATTCCTGAATGTGTCTCTTTATTGGAGGTGGTGGTGTTACTGAGGTGGTAGTGGCAGGGTTCTTATGCTGATGATTATAGAGGAGTGATCAAACCCAGGACCTCGTGAATGCTAGACAACAAGGTGACTAGAAAGATACATCCTCAGGCCAAATGATCACGTATAAAAGGCTATGCTTGGTAAATATTTTATTCCCTTTGTCTAACAGACAGCAAAGACAAGTGCTGACTGAGGGGGGGAAAATAGAGAATTTGAACCCAGAATACCCATTTCCTGCTGTCTTAGCATGTCACACTCTTGGAAGAAGCTCCAGCTGACTATCACTGCTGAGTTCCTCTGGCTCCAGAAGTGTGCCCTGAAATCAGAGACCCATGAGTCCACAAAGCAAGGTCCTACAGCCCACAGTCATCTTGGTTTTCAACTTCAGTATAGTAAGCTGAAATAATGTGTCCCACAAGTAAAACATAATTATTCCAGAGCCTCATACACCCACTGTCAGCACACTGAATCTACATCAATTTGAATATTAAAGTCACTTTTCTCTCTCATTTATTTTTTTATTATGAAAATATTTTTATTCATTTTACACACCAGTCGAAGATCCCCCTCTTACCTCCCCTCTAGCCTCCCTGTCCCAACCCACTCCCCATTCCCTCCTACAAGAAGGTAAGGCCTCCCACGGGGAGGTACATTCAATAGAAGCAGGTCCAAGCCCCTCCCCCTGCCTCAAGGCTGTGCGAGGTGTCCCATCGTAGGTATTGGGCTCCAAAAAGCCCACTCATGCACCAGGGATGGACTCTGATCCTACTGCCAGGAGGCCCTTTAAGCAGATCAAGCTACACAACTGTCTCACTATACAGAGGGTCTAGTCCAGTCCCATGCAGGCTCCACAGCTGCTGGACTAAATTTCATGAGTTCCCACTAGTTTGGTCTAGTTGTCTCTGTAGGTTTCCCCATCAAGATCTTGATGCCCCTTGCTCATAGAATCCCTCTTCTTTCTCATCGACTGGACTCCTGGAGCTCGGCCTGGAGTTTGGCTGTGGCTCTCTGCATCTGCTTCCATCAGTTACTGGAGAAAGGTTCAGTGAAGACAGTTAGGGTATTCACTGATCCGATTACTGGGGTAAGCCAGTTCAGGCATCCTCTCTACTATTGCTAGTAGTCTAAGGTTGGGTCATCCTTGGGGATTCCTGGGAACTTCCCTAGCACCTGGTTTCTCCCTATCCTCATGATGTCCCCTCTATCATATATCTCTTTCATTGCCCTGCACATTGACAATTTAATTTCAATTATCCACAATTCTGTCTATATTAATAACTCTATATTAATAGATATAATCTTTTTTCTGTATATTATTAATTTATGTTTATTTTTTTATTTGTGGTGTGTGTGTATGTGTATGTGTATGTATATGTGTATATGTGTGTGTGTGTGTGTGTGTGTGTGTGTTAATGTGGAAGTGCACGTGGAGGGCAGAGGTCTACATCATTGTCTTCTAATACTCTATACCTTATTTATTTGAAACATGGTCTTTCTCTGAATCTGGAGCTCACTAATTCACCAAGACTACCTGACCAGCAAGTCACAGGGTCTCCCCATCTTTGCATCCCTGACTCTACAACAGATGCTTCGTACATGGTCCAGATGATCTGTGCTCGTGTCTTTATGCACATGAACATATATAATAAGGAATATTCATTCATTCATATATTTTCATCTAGTGGATACACATGCATTTCAGTGAGTTCCTCCTACAAATAAGCATTATTATAAAATTTTGGTTGTAACTTGAAGCACACTTCTGCCCTCCATGCTGGGATTTTGTCTGGTTTCAGACTGTGTGGGTTTGTGTATGCTGTCACAGTTGCTGTGACTTTGTATGTGAAACTGTCCTGCCGTGTCAGGAGGCTACTCTTTGCTTGTAGAATCATCTACTACCTGTGGGTCTTACAGTCTATCTAATCCCTCCTCCTCAGTGATCTCTGAGCCTTCTATTGAAGGGTGTGATATAGATGACCATTTAGAGCTCAGTACCCTGTAGTTTCTGATTCTCTGTGTGTTAACCAGTTAGGAGTCTCTATGCTAATTATCATGTATGGCAAATAGAAGTTTCTCTGATGAGGTTTGAGAGCTTCGTTAATCTATGGGTATAGACCAGTGGTTCTCAGTCTTCCCAATGCTATGACATTTTAATATAGTGAGCCCCAACCATAAAATTATTTCATTGCTACTTCATAGTTGTAATTTTGCAACTGTTTTGAATCAGAATGTAAATATCTGGTATGAAGGGTATCTGATATGTGACCCCCATAAAATCAACTTGATTATTGTGGGTAATCTTTTTGATGTTCTCTTGAATTCTATTGAAAGTATTTTACTGGGAAATTTGGGGTCTATGTTCATCAGAGAGATTAGTCCATAATTTCCTTTTGCCATTGGATCTTTGTTTGGGGTATCATGGTAATCTGGCTGCATAAAACAAATTTGAAATTTTTATTTCTTATCTGTTTTATGAGATAATTTGAAGAATATTGGTAGGTTATTTCTTCTTTGAAATATTTCTGGTAGACTTCTACATTGTATCCATCAGGTCCTGGCCTACTTTTACTTGGGAGTTTTTTTGTTTGTTTGTTTGTTTTTTAATCACTGCTATCTCACTGGTTGTTATGAGTCTATTTAAATTATTTACTTTCTGTTGATTTAATTTTGGTAGATTCTATATGCCTAGAAATCCATCTATTTTTTATTTTCCAGTTAATAGGAATATAGATTTTTTAATTATGTTCTTACAGTACTCTGAGTTTCCCCAATGTTTATTGTGATGGGTCCCCATTGTCACTGATTATATTAACTTGATTCCCCCTAACACTCTTTCTTTCTATTAAATTGGATACAGGTTAGTCATTCTTGTTAATCTTTTAAAAGAACCAACTCCTTTTTAAAATATTTTTACTTTTTTATTCCTATTTCATTAATTTCAGCATTAATTTTGATGATCTCTTCCAGACTACTCTTTTTGAATGCTGTTCTTATTTTTTCCAAAGTCTTTGGGTACACCATTGTTATTAATATGAAATTTCTCCAGTTTTTTTGATGTAGGACTTAGTATATATACTTGCCTTTTAGGACTGCCTTCGTTGTGCCTGATAGATTTTGGTATGTTTTGCTTTTATTATCATTCTGTTCTAGGAACTTTACAATTTCATTCTTGATTTTTCCTTTGGTCCTATTTTTATTCATTAGTGCATGGTTATGTTTCCTTAAGTTTATGTTCTTTCTGTGGTTTCTATCACTGTTTAATATCCAACTTTATTTCTTTGTGGTGAGATAGAATGGGGTGGCAAGTGGGGTAGTTGGCAAATAGGTCGCAGACTGGCTCTGGGAGTTTCTATTTTGGGTTTTGGGTCACAGAAATCAACATACTCCCTCAGAGATGTGGGGGGTGAAATGGCTTGTGGGCAAGCAGGTGGACTATAAAAACTTTAGAAAAAAACAGGACATTTTCCCACGGTTTAAAATGTAGATTTTGTCCATTCTTGTTTTCAGTAAATTTCTATAAAGCTGCACTGAGGATTTCCACTAAAGAGAGGCTGGGGATCTTTTTTAATAAACCTATACTGCAGAAAATACTTTCTGAATTATGCACATTTAACACATACAAAATAAAATTTAAAACAAAACAAAACCAATTAGCACAAACTATTTTGAGTACATAAGAGATGAATTACATGCAGAGTAAGATTTTCTTGAAGTAGAATTAAATTCTATGATGATGATTTGATGGCTGAATGGAGTTGCATTAAATACATGTGGAAAGAATTCTCATTCCTCTGTTTGAGTTGAACGTCAGAGGGTTAAAATGTTCTTGTTTTAACAACTTTATTTTTCATAAGTGTATATGTGTGCAGGTATGTACACATTGTATGCTTGAGGGAAGAGGCCAGGGGACATCCTTTGTCAGGACCTATTTATATTATTTTTGTTAAGAGGTCTCTCACTGGGACCTGGGTCTCACAGATTAGGCTAGAAGGACTAGTCAACAATCCTCATGGTTTCTGACTTTTGCCTTTTCCCCACATATGGAATAAAAAGCAAGTGTCACCATGCCTAGCTTTAAAAAACAAAACAAAACAAAAACAAAACACAAATGCTTGGCTCAAACCCAGGTCCTCATGTTTGTGGAACAAGCGTTTCACTGACCAAACCATTCCCCTGTCCCTTAAAATAGTGTTTTGGTGTTGAAAAATTAATACTTTCCCAAAAGCCTGCCTATAGTCTACAAACAAAATTTTTAAAAAAAGATTATGCAGAAGCATAACTATTTCAAGAAAGGTCTCAAAATACATTTCTTACCTATTAACCCAAAACTTCATTTTAATATTTTACCAAATACATTCATGTCAATCTACAGGGCCATTATTAGGTGTAAGGACACCTTAGGTACCAACAGCTTTCTAGTCAGGCTTGCTTGTATCAGAATCAACTCCTGCTGTCAAAGAAGTTAGCAAAGTTGTCAAGAAACATCAGATTCGTCCCTTTCTGTGGCCCCAATGCATTCTATCTAAATACAGTTGGGTATTTATTTTCAAGCCAACAATATATTGGATATAAAATAGATTCTGTAATACTTTGAATGTTAACTCGGTATGGAAAGTTATTTGGTTCCCTCCTAAGGCAGTTTAGGCAAGGACTAAACTAAATCACAAAATGCCACTGAGTTCTTTCATTTTTGATATGAAAATTAATTTCAACTTTAAAGCATGAATACACTTAAGTAGATTTATTATCTTCTTTTTTATTTAAAAAAATATTCATTTTACATTCCAACCACAGATCCCCCTCTCATCCCTCTTCCTGCTCCCCCTGCCCCGGGCTCCCCACCCTGAACCCCTGGAAATAGTAAATGATCCAGATGAAGAAAGGATGCAGGGAAAGAGAAAAAGAGACAAGAAATAATGTTAAATAAAAGAAAGGGGGAAGTAAAATGAGTGGATGATGATACTGGAAAGGAAAAACAAAATACCAAATATTAAAATAAATAAAAGATTCCCTAATGATAAAAAATGTATAACTGACATTTGATCAATATAAGAAGGGGAATACAATCTAAACAGAAGAGTTTTTAGAACAAAATAAAGTCACGACGTTGTGAGCAATTCAGCAGGAAGCAAAAGCAGCCACAGGAAACACGGCATCAAAAATAAGGAAAACAAAGGACAGTTGCCTGGTAGTGGAGAAAAGGTTTAGATAGGGTTAATGAAGGCTCTGAAGTGGCTTTATTAAATAACTGCAGGCCATGTATGGAGGTGCAGGCGGTAACCCCGACATTTGGAGAGTAGAAAGACCACTGAAATGTCTAGGCCAGCTGGGCCATACTGTGGGTCTATTTCTCAAAGAAAAAGTTATATATATATATATATATATATATATATATATATATATATATATATATATATATATCATACTGAAAAAATAATTTAAAGAAGGGAAACAGGAGCAAAAATCAAAATACAGAGGTGGAAAAGGATATTTGGAGGGCAAGTCCGTTCTCGACTACAGAAACAAACGGAGGCTGACAGGTGTGTTTAGGAGACTCGGTGCAGCTCGGTAGCATGCGGGTTAGTCAGCTTTCAGATTCGCTGCTGGCGAGTGGGGTCTCCCAAGTATGAGAGGTGGAGGAAACACTCACAGCACTGAGATCTGTACAGTGGACCTGCCTGATCTGCTAAGCATTTATCACTCCGTTTCTGGGATGCAGCTGACGGTGGTAAGGAGTTGGTCCCCTGATGGTTTGAAGTTAGACCCTGAAGTTGCCACCTTCAGACGGGAGAGGTGGCTGTGTGCTGACCTAGGCTCTGGGATAACAAACTCCAGAGCTGTCCTCAGTTGGTGAGGTCTGCTCCAAGACACCAAGGCCAGGCCACCCTCCCCTATCCACTCCTAAGCCTGAACACAGTCTCTTGGTGCTAGCTGGCATCCTTGGACTTCTCAGTGTAAACGCCGCCGTGTTAGCCACACTCATTCCCTGGGCTGCCTCATCCCCTGTGGTTGTTGCAGGTAAATGCGGACTCTCTGACTTGAGATTGTTCCCTTCGTCCTCAGAACTGCCCACATTTGAACACTCTGTTTCCTCTCGAGATGGAATCGGCCTAAACCTTCTGGGTTGATCGAATTTTCTCCACTGCTAACCTGTCTGGAAGAACTCACAGTCTTAGTAAGACCCACAGGTAGACTTGAGGATTGAGGGAACTGTGTGTGGGGCTGTCCCCTTAGTAGGATACCCAGTCTCTCCATCAGGACAACTGGCTTACCCTTTGAGGCGTCGGCTTCTCCTTCCCACATGCCAAGACAGTGTTAGCTTGGGTTTCTTCCTGTGTCTGTCTGGACCGTCTTCCTGTTTCCATCCAGGCTATTTCCTTCTCTCCTCTCATGCCCTCCGTCTCTGAAACTCTCTCTTCCATCCCTTTTATGGAACAGAGTCTAATTTTTTTCTTATCCTGAGACTTTTTTTACTTCATTATATCACATAAAGTCAACTTCTGTTCCACATTTTACCGAGAGCTCCTTGTGAGATTTTTGATAAACGTATTTTTTTCTGCTTTATCACCCCTAAATATCTTAATAGAACACAGACACTAAGTGGCTCTATAGGCCAATTAAAGGCCAAATGGTAACAAAGATTCCCATTTTTGTACAAATATCACTGCATATCTCTCTCCTGCAAGAGCTAAGTGGTGTGAACAGTTACTGTCTTTTCTCCTATGTGCAGGCAGGCTGATGTTACTGGAAACTGTATTAGTCAGGGTTCTCTAGAGGAACAGAATCAACAGGATAAATACATATTGCGAAGGAGATTTTTTATACTGGATAATACAATATGGGCTGGGTAGTCCAACAGTGTTTGTCTACATGCTGGAGAGGCTGAGAATACAGCACCCCTAGATTCTTCAGCAGTCCCAATCTGTTGCTGAAGACCTGAAGGATTCCTGGAGAGTTGTTCATCATCAAGCCATGTCAAAAGACTGAAGAACCTGAGTCCTGATGCCAGTAAAGCTGACAGTATCTGTGATAGCCACAAAGTAAATCTGTCCACCAATGAAGAGTGAAGGCATAAGAATCAGCCTTGCCCTGCCTCAGATTTCCTTATCTCTGAGCTGCTACTGAAGGCAGAGTGTCTGTGTATGTCAGTTAATCCTTCCAAGAAATAAATGCTTCGCTTGGCTGTGCAGAAACATTTCTCTTAGTTGAACTCAGTTCTCACCAAGTTGACAACCAGGACAAAACATCACTGAAACCTAATGAAGAATCGAAACTCCCATTACATGAAAATTTTATAAATACAATAAGAGATCTGAATATTTTTAAAATGAAGTGAATAAGCTGGGCTTAATGTAGGTAGTTGGGAGGTAAAGGTAGGAGGATGAGAAGGCCAAGGTCCATCTTTAGCCAGTTTGGGTTTTACATGAGATAGATAAATGAATGAATGAATGAATGAATGAATGAATGAATGGATGAATGCATGGATGAATGGGTTCAATAGCAAAACAGCAGTAACATAAGAAATTATTGATGAGTTTGATTATTCAATGGTCAAATTTTCCCAATCTCAGTAAGTAGGAAAAATTATCTTAAAAAGAACCGAAAGTTGAAGAAATGCAGAGAATTACATTAAAAAAGTAATACCACATCATCGAAGATTCAGGCAAAATGGAAAAAAGGAGACGGGGTGAAAGCTATTTGAGGAAATGATGACTGAAAATTCCTCAGATTTAAAAAAGAAATCTGGAGATTCAAGAGCTCAGAAAACCTTGAAGAGGTTCAATCTAAAAAAAAAAAAAAAAGTCATTTCAAGAAATATAATCAACTTTTGAAAACCAATGACAGAAAATGAGCTTTTAAAGTCGGCCTAGAAGGAGGATAATCAGAATAAGAACAGACTTCCTCTCAGAAAGAGAAGAGAGTGAAAGATGCACCATTTTTAAATGTTGACAGATCTGACAATACAGAACTCTACATCCTGCAAAATTGTTATTAGGAATGATGGGAGGTATGGTGGAGTTTTCAGATGAAGGGAAACATCACCATCCTACCTTGCTGAAAAGATTTCTAACAAAATTTCTTGATACAGAAAGAAATAAGAAGAAATTCTGAGGCATTTGGGGAAAAGAATGAAAATATACTATAGGATTTTCTTCTCATTTTATAAAGTATGTTTTATGATTGAAGAAAAATGCATAGTGCCTAGGAAATTACAGATTTCAGTAATGTTGCCTTCATAACTCTTTGACAGTAAACATCTTAGCTTTGAGTGCATTTAAGTGAGTTGATCTGGGAACAAAAGGTCTCCATTTGTGATCATGAGTCTTGTCAATTTTATGAAAGGATGAAAATGTTACATAATCTTCAGCTTTCTTCTTTGGGTTATAATTAAACTATAAAATCTATTGATTTCATAAGGTTATCTCAGATAGTATATGTTATAACCTTTGAAAGACTTCAAAAATAATAGTATTAGAATTATCGTTATCTTTTAAAACAGGGTGTCCTTCAAGGATGTCATATTGTTGAACCCATTTAAAAACGTTAAGAATTGGTGAAATTCATGATTTATGTTAAAGTAAATACAAAATTAAGAGAACTGAGTGGAAGGATTGAGAAGTGGTTACATGAAAAAATCAAGTATGGCAAACACCTATACAATGTATACAAATATATATGTATACATAAACATAGACACATATAAACACTCACAAAGCTCAACATAACAGGTACTAAATAACATCATAAGATTCTTGACCCTGGCATGTTGGTCCACGCTTGTATTCCCAGCACTTGGGAGGCAGAAACAGAAGGATACAGAACTAAGGCCATCCATACTCAACTGTTTTATTTTGAGCTCAGTCCAGGTTATAAGAGACCTCTCTGGAAAGAAGAAAACAGGCATTTCTACCCCAAATGTGTGCTCTTGCAGTGCTCAAGCCTTTCCAAGGCCCCCAAGTTGTATCCTTCAATATTCTCTGCATATGTGGATCCAGCACTCTACACCTAGTATATGAGAGAATCAAGCCACATATCTTTCATTTAATAGGGAAAAGATGTGCTACTTTTTTCTGTTCAAAGATTTTTTTTAACACTAAACCATCATAATCACATTCATTTTCCAAACAGGGTAATTGTTTTCAGAATTCTCTATTCCTTCATATAGCATTTGTAGTGGAATCCAAGTTCTGTTTAGATTATACTTAACTCAACTTAAAACTGTTTGGTACTTAAAACTCATAAGAATCAACTTTATTTTTCTCAGATATGTTCTCTTTCATGAATATATATGTACTCAGATTAAAGTATATGAAAATTTTCCTGGAGACATCAACTTGTTTTTATAAAGTAATACTTAGATGTGAATGTGGACTAGCAAATACACCTTGACATCCACTAAAATAGCCACACACCAGAAACTTAACAGTAAGTCCGTATGTAAAATGTTTGCAATAGTAAAATGTTTTCAATATGTTAGATTGCCTTTAATGATCAAGTTTTATGGTTTCAACTAAAAAGCCACAATTGGAAAGCATGGTCACCACACACAGTAGGAATGGCATTTCAGTGCGACTTATATGTCCAAGAAGGACTCAGCTTGAGAGCCTTGAAATCTGTCATTGAGGGAAAGGATATCACATTCCAGGATTCTGTATGGTTTTGATTTTTCTGATAGACATGGAAGTCACATGTGTTAGTAACTTAGTGTTTGAGTGATTTAGTAGAAGTATTTATTATACTATTCATTCATAAATTTAGCTCATCATTTATAGTCCACAGTTAGTGTGTGTTTTATCATTAACTTCAAGAATAGATCTTCATTCGAATCCAATGACTCACACAATTCAAAAGCGTAATTAAATTTCCAAGCCTGAGTGTGATGTTGGTGCCACACCCATATCCAACTGGCACCTGACTCTCTTCAGCTGAGGTTTTATGTCTGGCTGTCAGCTCTTGCACTGTTCACGTGACGTAGTCTGAAGGTCCCAAACCAAGCTCATTCAGATGGGACAACCCTGAGGTTCATGCTTTACATAAACCCAAAGCTTCCCATTAAATCCACAGCTCCAGTTGCTCACATGAATAGCTTCTCCCTTTCTCCACTGTCTGAGGCTGTTTCCCATTATCAAGAAAAGAAAGTGATGTTGGCTCTAGCCTCTTTGTCATGAAATCTGCTTCTAGGAAACCTACACTAAGACACTAAGTAACACTGGCATAGCACCAAACAAACAAGCAAAATCTAAATAAAATGTTGTAGGGGCATAGTAAGTACATGTAAAAAAAAATGTCATGGTCATGAGAATTAGTAGAGGAAGCCTCATTCTTTTGTTCGTTTAGTAAGGATTAATTGGGTACTGTTTTCCAAATCCCTACATAGTTCAAATGTAAACAAAGCAGTGAAACTGTCCTAGGTATATGTAGGAATGAAGATTATCAGCTGGTGGCTGGAAAAGAGTATAGGAAACATTTTTTAATCTCTTCACTTTACAGATTCAAGCTTGATACACGTACCATAGTTCAGCATCTGTAGCTACTACGTTAAGTTGGTGGCAAGACAGTTTTAGTCAGATAAATAGGGGAAACTAGGCAGTGCATGTTGGTGTTCCTGAATATAGCGAGTAGCAGATAATGCGCTGAGAAATCTGAGTTGTCTCAGAAGAAACAAAACTAGCTGTGTGTTCATTATTACTGGTGACAAGTGTGGGTATGTGAAGTTCATAATCCTCTTCTCTACTTTGGAATTTATTTATATTTAAAAGAAAACTAAGCAGTTACCAAATGAATTTAACACTCGTGGCAAATTCTGTCTCGGCACCCAGTGTTGTGGTGTTCCTGTGCTCAGTGGTGTTCTCTTGCACAGTCTTCTTTAGTGTGACATCATTCTTTGACTCTGGGAGTCATTTCTATCTGTTTGGGAAGGTTTCCACTCTCAGGATGTCGTATACAAATGACTGACCCAAGAAAGAACATAACAACAGCACCCTTCTCCTGTCTGGGAAAAAGACCCCTAGCGTGACCCATATAAGAGTTTCCGACCAAAAAAAAAAAAAAAACCACCTGTTTTGGGCGGTGGTGGCACACGCCTTTAATCCCAGTACTCAGGAGGCAGAGCCAGGCGGATCTCTGTGAGTTCAAGGCCAGCCTGGTCTACAGAGTGAGATCCAGGAAAGGCGCAAAGCTACACAGAGAAACCCTGTCTCGAAAAACCAAAAAAAAAAAAAAAAAAAAAAAAAAAAAAAAAAGTTTCCGGTGTGATTCATATGAGAGTTCATGTCACTTGAGCCCACTTCTGTGCTGGCTCCTCCCTTTGCCCTTGATATATAAACATTTTCAGGGCGATTACTCCCCCAAAAGGTTATCTGCAAAAGAACTCAAGAAACTTGGCCTGATACAATTTTATTTTGATATTGATAGTAATTTGCCAGCCGTAGACAGGAGAGCAGGTACAGGCTCAGGAGGCCTGGTTCCTAGGCTAACCATTTTCTTATCTGTACCAATCAGTTCTATGAACATCGGTTTCCTTTGAAACATGAGGGAAATAACTTTTCGGCATGCTGTACTGAAGGTTACCGTGAGGAGAAGAGGAAAGCACACATTTGGAAGTGCTTTAAGAAATGGAACGATCTATATAATATGATTACCTTCCTAAAGCATTTTATCATCAAAACCAGGCGCGAATTCTGTGACATTTCATTATGAATGCACCATTAAATTTGACAAAGTGAGAAATTATTTTAAGATAAATAGAGATTAGCTACAATGTGGACGCCACTGGGCTGGCCTTTAGTGTGTTTATTTGGTTAACTTGGGTGTTCCCTCCGCAGCTGTTTTCCTACCAGGATTCTGGGGAAAGGTGGGAATTTGACCTCCTAGCGGGCAAGAGACATGGTCATTTTTACATAAGAAAGCACACCTTAATTTCCTTCCAATGATGATGGAGGATTTTTTTTGAACTTATATAAACACTGGAGAATATACTGAAAGATAAAAATTAAGTAAATAATATCACTTATCTTACTCTCAGTATTGTAATAATAATCTGAGATACTTGTCATGTGCTCTGTTTTCCAAAATGGCCACTGCAAAGAGCAGATTCCAATGGCCGTATTCAGGTTATTGTCCCACAATCAGTGCTAGCTTAAAGAAAATCTAACTACCCACCAAAATTGAAGGGCTGTTAAATACGATTCAGTAAAACAATGTATTATAATCCACATACAGAAAACTCAACACAAGCATAGTCATCACTCTGAAGGTTGTACACATGCACTGTGGCACCTCTCACTCTCAACACACACACACAATAAACAACAATAAAAATCTTACACCAAAAAATAATAACATCTGGAGCAGGAACAACGGCTCCATCCATAAACTAGTTTCGGCATTCTCATGAGGAGCTAGGATCAAGCCCAGCACCCACACAAATGACTATGCTTGAGCAGTGTGACCTCTAACCCCTGTGCTGGGGAGGCCAAGACAAGGAAGGATACTTCTGGGCTTGAGGATCAGACAATCTAGTCAAATAAGTGTTTCAGGCTCTGTGACACACTCTAAATGAACAGCGACTGAGGAAGACACCTCTTATTGACCTTGATACCTCCACCCATGGAAATACAACACACACACACACACACACACACACACACACACACACACATTGTAACATTGTATCTGGTGATTCACTACCATGTAAATGTCTACTTAGAAGTCAAATAGCTTCAAGCACTCATTTGTATAAAATAGAGCAAGATGGTACAATGTGCCGGGCGGTGGTGGCGCACGCCTTTAATCCCAGCACTTGGGAGGCAGAGCCAGGCGGATCTCTGTGAGTTCGAGGCCAGCCTGGGCTACCAAGTGAGTTCCAGGAAAGGCGCAAAGCTACACAGAGAAACCCTGTCTCGAAAAACCAAAAAAAAAAAAAAAAAAAAAAAAAAAAAAAAAAAAAAAAAAAAAAGATGGTACAATGTTTAGTACAGCAATATAGACAGGAGGTAAAGGAACAGAAACAACTTCCATGAGTAATCTTCCACAGCAACTTCTTTCTCAGTGGCTACGCGTGAACACCGTTGCTTCCCCAAAGCGTACTGAGTACACAGAAAAGGGCTGTTAGGCCTCAGTGTTCTTAACATCTGCTGTGCAGACTCAAGTGGCAGTCATAATAACATAAAATAATAATAACATAAAATAATAATAACATAGTAAACATTTGAAACTTCGACCAAGAGAAAAAGGTAGCACAGGTGATGGCTAGCAAGCGGAGTGGACATTGAAAATTCTCGGGAATGATGAATACATAAACACATAAACATGTGGAGAGAGACTCTCATCCAGACTTGCTAAAACTCAGCTTGTCTTGAATCCATATTTTTCCTGAATGAATATGGAAACATTTTCTGTCGTCTGCTTCAGAGACAAAAAGGTCCACCGAAACTAGGAAGTTGTGAGATAGTGCTTCCCATCGGGGATGGCATAGACTTACCTGAACAGGACCAAGAGTGACCTTGAATGTGTCATCTCCACAGGCTCACAGCTGGACACTGGGCCTCTAAGTGAAAACAAAGACCTTCCCTGAAGGTGAAATTTCTGAAACTCAAAGGCAGCCTTGACAGCTCAGGAAACCTGGCTTCTCACTGCCTTTACTTTCCTGATTTTCTCCCA
This sequence comes from Peromyscus eremicus, assembly GCF_949786415.1. Taxonomy (NCBI): domain Eukaryota; kingdom Metazoa; phylum Chordata; class Mammalia; order Rodentia; family Cricetidae; genus Peromyscus; species Peromyscus eremicus. The sequence goes on from NC_081424.1 coordinate 14,531,297, forward strand.
CCCAATGCCCCAAGTAGGACAGTTAATGCACTGAACAGGAGAAAGGATCCTTCAGACCCACCCACACTCACTCCAAAACAAACCACAGCCCCCTTGACTTCCTTCTGATCCATCTAAAGGCATGCAGTAGATCATGGAGACTATGCTCCTGTACCAGGCCAAGTAGGACATGGGCTGGGGCAGTGCTGTGGGATGTTCTATATGCTGTGAATGTGTTGCTCTGATTGGTTGATAAATAGAAAGCTGATTGGCCAGTTGCCAGGCAGGAAGTATAGGCAGGGTAAACAGACAAGGAGAATTCTGGGAACAGGAAGGCTGAAAGCAGATGCCAACCCACCGTCCAGGGAGCAGCATGTAATGGCACACAGGAAGCAGCATGTAATGGCACATGTGTCAACATATAGATTAACAGAAATGGGTTGAGTTTAAATGTAAGAGCTAGTCAGTGGTAGGCCTGAGCTAATGGCCCAGTAGTTTTAATTAATACAAGCTTCAGAGTGATTATTTTATAAGCGGCTGCGGGGTCCATGGGGCTGGGTAGGACCGGAGAAAACATCAGCTACAGGGGAGTCTGAGATGAGAAAGAGGAAGGCAGGAAGGAAATGTAAAACTCTAGGGTTTTATCTTTGCACATGTACTCCTCCCAAATGAAGTCATATTGGAACAAGTTATGGATGTTAGTGAAATTTTAAAACAGGGAAATGAAGAAAGATAAAAACATCCCACAGAGTTTTTTAATCAGTAAGCTTTACAAATTTTGTACAGTCTCTCTGGTAGATCCCTTGTGAGTTTTTCCTTGGGTTGTTTACAAATTGAAGTCAACTAGAAATTTCTGAGTATCCAAGGTTATTTCATCAGTGTATTGGGGGTTAGCTAACAGATTTGTTGACTAAAAGAATGTTGGATTGTCATATGTTTTTTCACTAAGGATTTCAAATTCTTTTAAATGTAACAGTTTATAAATTTTTCAAGTATTAAATTCCTTCAGAATTATGTTTCTAAGTAAATGGAGTGGATATATCTTTGCCCATTTCTTTTGCTAACATGCCTTAAACTGGACTATACATCTAAGCAAGCAAAGGAAAACTATGAAACACAGAGGTAAAAACCTACCACCCAGAATGAGGATAAGTGAAGACAGTCTAATGAAATCCTTGGGTTTTAGTTTTGCCACCTGTTGCCAAAGTCGGTTGAAAATGGAGCTGACAAAGAAGAGAAAAAAAGAAGGAAATGGAGGAAGAGATGGAGGGAAGAAATTAAAGAGGTTAAAAAAAGGGAAGTAACACAATGAAAATGGTTCTTCATGAGCTAAGGCAACAGGTGAAGGCATGAAGTTTTCCCAGCACCATTTGGAGAAGAGTCTGTCTTTTCTCTAGTGTATAGCTTTGGTATCTTTGTCAAAAATCAGGTAGCTGTAATGGCATGAGCACATATGGGTCTTCTATTCCACTGATGTTCATGTCTGTGTTTGTACCAGGACTACACTGTTTCTTACTCTAGTCCTGTAGGACAACTTGAGATGGAGCATGGCACCACCTCCAGCAGTATTCTTTTTACACAGGATTGTTGTGCTGCCCTGGATCTGTTGTGCTTCCATACTAATATTAGTGGTGGGTTTCTGTTTGTGTTTCTCTGAAAAATGGAATGGAGATTTTGGCTGAAATTCATTGATTCTAAATTGCTTTTCATAGAGTGGTCATTTCCACAATAATTCTCCTGTTTGTGAGCATGAGAAGTGTTCCTAGCCTCAGTCTAGTGCTTTCCTTGATTTCTTTCTTCAGTTTTTTTTTTAAAGTTCCCATGATAAAGACCCTTCACATTTTTGGTTAGATTCAATCCAAGGTGGTTTTTTGTTTGTTTGTTTGTTTGTTTGGTTGTTTTTGAGATTTTTATAAAAGCTGCTTGTTTCCTGATCCCATTTCTTGGGATTCTTTTTTCCACCTTTTCAAAGTAAGGTGACATCCAACCTTGAAGACGATATGTGGGTTTTTTTTTTTTTTTTTTGTATATTATAAACAAATGGATTCTGTTTTGTAAGACAAGTAGTCTGTGTTTTTTGGTTGGGGAACTGAGGTCATTAACACTTGAAGTTATCACAAAGTATATTAATTGCTGCCATTTAGTTTATTTTCACAGCCTTACTATGATGAACCACTCTTCTAGTATCATTTATTTCTTTCCCTGTAGCCTCTTAGATATATGTTTCCTTCTCTCCAGTCCAAAGCTTTCCTTCCAATATTCTCTGTGAGACAGGTTTGGTGATTATAAATTTCTTAAGCCCTTTTATAGTCATTACTTGTTTTACTTTTATCATTCTATGCCTCTCCTTCAATTTTCACGGTTTTGCCAGGTCTAAGCTGATATTTGTCATCTTTCAGAAACTGAAGTACATTGCTCTAATCTCTTCTGGTTTTGAAAGTTTCCATTGAGGAATCAATCATTCTCATGGACCTGCCTTTCTATGTGAATTCTTCTCATTTGCAGTTTGCAGTCTTCTCTTTGTGCTGTCTGGCTTGTATTTTAACCATGATATGGAGTAGGGAGATTCTCTTCTGGTCCTACCAATTCAGCATTCTCTACACCTTTCGTGCCTAGATGGGCATCTCTTTCTCTAAATTTGAGAAACTTTCTTCCATGATTTTATGGAATATATTTTCTATGCCTTGACCTGGAATTATTCTCTTTCTTCTACACCTGTAAGTCATAGATTTGTCTTTATTATGGTGTCCCAAATACCCTGCATGTTCCATTTCTGAATAATTTTAAAGGTATCTCCTCCTTTGGCTGAGCGGCCCAGTTCCTTTGACTTGTCTCTGTGTGGCCCATTGTGGTGGGGAGGCTTTACAATGAGCTTTTTATTAGCCTCATATTCACTTTTATCTCCAGTTTCACTTCAGTTTCATTCTTTTTCACTGTCTTGTTTTTTAATTCTATTTTCACATCCAGAATTGTTCTTATTTCGTTCAGCTATTTGTTTTCTTGGAACTCAACTGAGAGTTTATTCCTGTCCTCTTGTTTATTCAGGTATTTACTTATGTCTTTCTTAAATTCCTAGAACTCTTTGAACATATTTATAGTTGTTTTTTAAATTTTGTTTAAGTGTTCTCTAGACTGTTCTCACAGACAACCATCATTATGCATTATTAAGCATTATTTGTGCTTTCTGGAGGGGCTAAATCATCCTGTTTTCTCATATTACTTGTGTTGTTGTTTTCAAAATGGGACCTGGACATCTGGATTTAAACTATTGGTTATATCTTTTGCAAAATTCCCTCCTCCCTAGTGTTGGGTTTGGGGATTTATAGTTACTGTTAGCCTGGTTTGGGATAATCTGAGAGATGCTTGAAGCTTAGTTTTAGCCACTTGGTGCTTATTCATGAGTGGAGTAGCTGAGAATTATCTAGTTAAGCTAGAGAAGGATATGGCTCAGACATCACCAGCATGTGCTTTTGTTTGTTAATTTTGGTTTCTGTTTTTGTGTCTCTTAAGTTTTTGTTTTGCTTTCGTTTTGTTTGTATGTTTATTTTAAAGAGAGAGATAAAGAACATAAAGTTGTGATAGCCAGGTAGGGAGGATCTGGGAGGAATTTGGGGGAGGGAAAAACATAATCAAAATACATCATAAGAAAAAAAATTCAATAAAAATAAAAATAAACTCACTGTGTAAATAAGTTTCTTTAAGAACTTTCCAAAATAACTTTTAAAAGCCACCTAATGTCCATAGAATGTGCTCCATCTTTGGCTGTTTCTTAAGCATTTATGTGTTCCAAGCTTGAACTGCCAGTACAAGAACACACATGCTTCTCTTTAAAGAGAAGTACCGCCTTCCTATTAATAGTGGTTCAGAATGTGTGGTTTTCTTTGAAATGGATTAGATATTATATTAATATGATCTCTCTTTCAGCAGCTGGACTTTTGAGTTGAAAGTAGAAATTATTTAAGAAGTCTCATAAGCAAAGAAAGTATATAAGTATACATGGAGAAGCACAGGCCTTAACCATAAGGCAGGGATCCAATAACTAGTTGGCTAGAAATGGAAGACAGAAGGAATATGGTGCAATGCTTTCAGTGAATGCACATCATACTTTATGAGTGTTTTGTCATGTGCATGTATTTCCTATTTAAATAAATGACTGTATGTGTGGATAATTTACTAAACACACATATATAAAAAATTGTAAAAGTCTTAGGTCAAAAAATATTTTTCTTCATGTTATTTTTTACGTTTATCTCAGAAAAATGTTTGTATATGGGGAAAGTTATATTTGGAAATATTCAAAGAAAAAATATTCCCCCCCCATTAATTTATTACTGTACTTACCATTGGCTTGGGGTATTCTGGAATCAGCAAGCAGTTTATGTAGCCACCAATGTGCTTCCTTGATTGCTACTGATCTGTACCATGAGTAAGTCATATAAATAAGATCAACTTGACTCACTGGCTTCTATGAAATTAGAGACTAGCATCCTTGCTGTGTCTTGCCAATGGAGGATATTGCAAACAATGTATCAAATGCCTAGGAAATCATTACCATTTTAACTACAAGGAGGGCAGCAGTGTGATCATTATAATTATAAGAAATAATAAAGTAAAAAAGTGACACTAACCAGTAAGTACCATGGCAATCAAGTTTAAATTAGTCCTGGCTCTCAAAAGAACAGCACCACCACTGTTGGATTTGAATATTCTGAGACCATTGGAATCTAAGCGGTGCTCACTCTGGCCACTTCTGAAGATAAAATCTGAGGGAACTGTGTAGCCAAGGAAACAGGAGAAATAAGAAGCCAAAACCCCAGTGGCTCCATGCTGCCAGTGTTTAACTGGTGCAGTATTTTTTCAAAACCTCAATTTCATGAGTTCCTTGTTAGCTTTAGATTTCGATGGCAGTCTATGATTATTTAAGTGGATATGAAGATACTGTATGCATCTTTCAAAGGTAGATACTGTATTCTAACTGCCATTAATAGTCCACAGGGAGTTGAAGTCAACTTACAAAGTCCAAATACCAAATCTTTAACCATAATGCTCTTGAAAGATCAGCATTACAAGTCTAAGATCTGGTACCTATTTGTTTAAAGTTCACGGACTTCAGGAAAATGTTACTGATAACTGAAATTGGCTGTCATCATGTCAGTATCACTGAAACAATATTTAATCAAAGTCACTCAGTTCTTAGCTTATTAATTAGAACTTCAAAATTCTACCACATGAATTTACAAATGCTACTAAACTCTTTCTTCCTATTTTCATAACAGCACTGATATAAGGAATAAAATATTCTATATCAGGCTACATCCTTAGGGAATACTGTTTTCAGTATTAAAGTTCCACACCAAAAAAAAAAAGATGCTAACTCTGTCCTAAGAAAATTCTGGTTACCCTCAAGAAGTCTTGGCATAATCAGATGAAAAGGAAATTAGATCACAGTACAGTAAAAGGCATAAGAGAGGAAACATGTAAAATAGTATCCAGTCGAGACGAGAAGTGAGCAAGGGGATGAGGAAAGTCTTCATTTTCTGTAGAAGGCAAGTGTTACTAACGAATTATCCAGGCTAGAAGTAGGAGAAATCTATTTATAGAGGAAAAGCAGTCTAGAGTTGGACATTAGCTATGAGCAGTACTTTCTGAGGAAACTATGAGCTTTGGTAGGTGCTGATGAGAGAAGAATTGGGTATCCTTGACTTCTGTAAAGAGATCATGGGATAGGCCACGAATGGCAAGGTATGTGTGGAAGGTCAGGGGTAGAGTGCCATGAGTCTTAAGCTTCACCTAGTGATATGGAAAGAAACAGGCCCGCAATTAAAAGGAAAAGGGCAGCTTAAGTTATGCTTAGTAGGTTTTTTGACTTGTGTGGGCTTATGACTAACTGACTTCCGCGTGTGCCCACACTGTGACTCTGTATGAGTGTATCCTTTACACATCTTATTTACTGGTCTTGTATTGAGAGCTCTAAGAACAATATAGGCCTAGCATGTATTGTTATTCTTACTTGTTTTATTTTGGTCTGTAAGCAGAACTCACTGAAAGACAGAATTCAGATGAGACATATTCAGGTGGGAGAGGAGTGACTAGATTGTAGGCCTAACTTTTTTGAAAGTACCTTTGGGAAACACAAGTGTACGCAAGTAACAAACATAATCATACCTAAATATATGTTCAATAGCGGTTAATAGATGTGGTGGACGAGAACACATATAAACACTTGTTACCATGGAAACATGAGAGATCAACTCAGGAGGGTCTGAGTAAAGTAGGCCTGGAGACAGCTGTGGAAATCACCCAAGTTTGTGATATCTGTAGAGAAAAGTTGGCTTTATAACTGACCAAGGTAGACAAAAGGAGACATAAGCAAAAGAGGATGGTAAACTACAAGAAGGCTGTGTTCTAGAAAGTAATAGGAAAAAAGGTACATGATGATGTCATTAGGGAGATAATGGCTGAACTAATAGTTTGACAAAATGAGTAAACTGTAGTCCATCTGCATCCAGGTTGGTTTTTCCTTTAAACATGGAATTTAAGTTAAGTAAATAATCAATGTTGTGATAGTGACCAGGACAATTTCATTTTGAAAGTGAAGGTACTATAGCAATTTATGGTGGCACAAAGAGGTTGAGAAGGCTGTATGGAGGATAGGTTAATGGATAAATTAAAGAAATTTATAAGGAAGAGAACATATTAAGTTTAGTAAAGGTTAGAATTGTAAATAGAATATAATCAATTTGTAGTGATTTAAGAATTGTAGTGCAAGCTACAGTTGAAGAATCTAAAACTTGTCTCCTGAAGACATTAAGTAAAAGAATAAACAGTACTCTCATTTTTTTTCATTTTACATCTGGTTAATCTTTAGAGATAGATCCTTTCATACGACTGGACAGATGGCTCAGCAGGTAAGTACACTTGTCCTGTTCTTCTCTTTTTCTTTTTTATTCTTCTCTAATACAAACGCAAATGCAGTTTTCCCTCTCTTTACTCCTTCCAATTTCTTTCCCACCTCCCCTCTCCTCCAGATCCATTCCTCTTTCATTTCACTTCAGAAAAGAGCAGGTCTTCCAGGAATATCAACCAAACACGGCTAACAAGTTACAATAAGACTAGACACAAACCCTCATGTCAAGGCTGGATGTGGCAACCCAGTAAGAGGAAGAGTGTCCCAAGAGCAACACTGTTGTTCTTGCAGAAAACTTAAGTTCAATTTCTAGCACCCACATTATGGCTCACAACTGACTGAAACTCAAGTTCCAGGGGATCTAATGCTTTCTTATGGCCTCCATGGGTACCAGAAATACACATGGTGCATACACTTTCATGCTGGCAAAACATCCATAAATATAAAATAAAAATAGCTAAATCTTTAAGAAACAAAATAAGACATTTCTCTTGAATTATGAATGGCCTCTTCCAATTCTATTTTTAATATGCGAATGTAAAGAATTGTAGTTTATGTCATTTCATTAATGTTTTCTATGTCCTATTAAGTATTGTTTTGTATAGATACATGTTGAATAAGTAAAATATACTTTTGTCAAATATATTTCCTCAAAAAATATACAAACTCAAATGAGTTTGCTCTTCACTATATAGAACCTTTATTTACGATAAAATTTCTGAAATGAAAACTGGACAGTTAAGTGAGATACTCTGACTATAAAAAGACATATTAGGGGTAGATTTGTTTATTTGAAAATTTTGAGAATTCAACTGTTCCATATAGAATGCAATATTTATAAATAATGCCAATAAAGAGGTAGGCATTAAGCGATCCTGGACAGAAGGTAGAATTATTTCCCCTGGGAAAGGACTCTGTCTTTTTTCCATATTATGATGCAAATATGTTTCTTAGAATTTTTACATATTCTATAATATTATTACAATTTTTACAATTTTTCTAAAAGAAAAATGTATACTATCCACCAATAGTCAAACATGTTCACATTTTTATTCCAGTACTAACTTGGAGGATTTGTTTTTAGTGATAATCCAGCAGGGAATATGTGGTCAACAGAAACATATACTGAAACATATTTGTAACAGGAAAATGACAGAAAGAAAATGACAAGGAATATGTAAGCAGTAAAGAAGCAGCAAGTGCTCTGCATGTAAGAAAGTTATAGCTATGCTAAACACCATGTGACAACATGTTAGATACTAGAATAGTGCTAAAATTATTATACTGTGGTTAAAACTATGAAAATTATGTAGTATTTGTTGTTCAAATCTTAGCTGGTCTTTAAAAAAAAAAACAGGACCAGATATCATGGTGAAAGCTGAAAGATCAGAGAAGCAGAACAGTCAGCCACTAGTTCTTACCTCTACAAAATCCTCAGCCTAAAGAGAGTGAGTTCTTGTTTCCTCATGCCTTATATACTTTTCTCTGCCCTGCCATATCACTTCCTGGGATTAAAGTCATGTGTGCTTCCCAAGCAAAGGCATGAGATCTCAAGTGCTGAGATTAAAGGTGTATGCCACCACTGCCTGACCTCTATATCTAATCTAGTGGCTGGCTCTGTCCTCTGATCCTCAGGAAAGTTTATTAGGGTACACAATGTATCACCACAATTTTCTACGAGCACTGAAGAAAATAAACTGAGGGAATAAATAAATGAATGTCAATCTAAAACTCAAAGGCTGAAAAAGTCTTTAAAATAATGATCTCATTTTGGGGATCCAACCTCAAGCTGATGTCCATGATGGATAAATTAACTTACACTCCTATCAGCAGCAAGTAAGTTTTTTTTCCCAAATCCACGCAAACTTTGGCTGTCACATTTCACGATGAGAGCTTTTCTAGAATAGGTGACACCTCAAAGCAGTTTTAGCTTTTATTTGACTGATGACTCAGAACACTGAATACTTTTTAGAATGATTATTGGCCTTTTGTATTTCTTCTTTTGAAACCTGTTCATTTCATCAGCTTAATTGTTGATTGGAAGTTCTGTTTCACTGGTATTTAATTTCTAGTTTTCTGTCATTCTATATATTAGCTCCCTGCCTGAAGTAGGGCTGGTAAAGAGCTTTTCCCATTTTTAGAGTTGTCTACATGCTCTATGGGTAGTTTATTTTTCTGGACAAAACCTTTTTTCTTTTCATTTAATTCCATCTGTTAGTACTAGGGGCTTATTTCTATGCTACTGAACTTCTGTTCAGAAACCCATCGCCCACCACAGTGTCTAGAAGAGGGTTTCCCAGCAGCTTTTCTCTAATGGTTTTAGTGCTTGGGGTTTTAATTTAAGACCTTTGATCTACTTCAAACTGATTGTTGTTATATAAGGTGAAATATATGAATCTAATTTTATTCTTTAGGTGGGTATCCAGTTTTGCCGGGATCATTTGTTGAATAAGATTTTTTTTTCTCCCACTACATGTTTTTGCAACTTCACTTCTAAACATTGCGGCCATAGCTTTGTTGGTTTATTTTTGAGTCTTTCTCAAGGTTACATCAATCTGTTTTCACGCCAGTGCCAGGCTGTCTTTGTCACTATTGCTCTGTGGTGTAATTTGTGGTTCACTGATATGACACCTGCAACCGTCTCCTTAATGCTAGGGTGTGCTTCAATGTTTAATTCCATATGAAACAAAAATTTACAAGTTGAGCTACCATTTGACCCAGCTGTTCTACTCCTGGGCATATACCTAGAGAAGTCCATATCCTAACAGAAAGATATTTGAACATTTATGTTCATTGCTGCCTTATTTGACAGCAAGGAAATGGACCCAACCTAAATGCCTATCAATAGAGGAATGGATTATGTGTGTGTGCATGTGTGTTCATTTGTGTGTGTGTGTGTGTGTGTGTGTGTGTGTGTGAACTATAAAATTTGCAGCAAAATGATAAATTTGGAAAGCATAATATTAAGTGAGGTAACTCAAACTCAGAAACAAACAAACAAAAACCCAGCATCGTGTCTCTCATCTGCTGAATCTTGCCTATAATGTATACATGTCTATACATAAGCAGGTATAAATATAGGGAATATAGTATAAACAGAAAGGAGACCAAGAAAGTTTAATAGTAGTTTGTGAGAAAGGACAGGAGGCAAGCAAGAGGACACATTGATGAAGTTGATGAAGTAATCATCCTTAATTTCAACTCTGCCATAGTATTCTTTTCCTTTGTGTGTGTATGTGTGGCAAAAAAGTGAATAAAATGTAGTTGATATAAAAATGTAGAAAGCTAAGCTAAGTTCCATGACTTCAGACTGGCCATTCCACAGAGTTTGGGACTGCACAATTGTTTATTAGAGTAGCTACTTTAAAGTAACTGTGTGGTTTTTTTTACTTGTACTATGATAAATGGTGATTTTATTTAATTAAAACACACAAGAAAGGAAAACTGAAAAGAAAAACAAGCAAAAAAAAATTTGATGTTTGCTTAGCTCATGAGTGCTTATGTTTGTTAGTGGAATTTGGTTTGTGCCCTGCTTACACTACAATGCAGTAGCAAATCTTGGGTAATACCAAAGTGTTGTTGCTTCTGACTTTTAGAATACCTCCTATCACCTGCTGAGAAAATACAGCTAGGGTTAGTTATTGTATAATTAGCTTATTTCAGTTTGTAAAATCTAAGTAATATTCACAGTTGTAAGGTTAGCCAGGGGAAAAAGGCTGGCATAGATGACAGAAATATGCAGGAAGTATGAGTTTCTGACCGTGGTGATGATGTGTTCCTTAGGGTAGTTAATGGGGGTTTAAAGAAAAGAAATGGGAAAGGAGGAAGTGAAAACATCATGTGCAGAGAGAGGAGTCTGTCAGTTTTATTGATGAATATAAGATATAGTTACAAAGGAAATACGAATGGCAAGCTATCTGTTCTTTGTTTTCCATTGGAAAATGTGTTGACTTTAGTGTTTATTAAGATGATCAACTAGGAGAATGAAGGAATCAGGATTCAAGAGCAGCCAGTCCACGGATCCAGTAAGCTCTCATGTGAAGATAAAGGCTAATCAGGGCAGAGTTGGAAAATTTAGCTTTCCATGGAGTAATTAATCCTCCCACATAAAACAAATGAAATAAGCATGATATGGTCCAATTGATCAGCCTGAGAATAACTGGTAAACCATGTGGGAGTTGGAAATAAGAGAGTTAGGATCATGAAGAAAACGGCGAGGCTTTGGGAATTGAGATAGATTCTTGAAGACAAGAAAAGGACTTAGCAAACAGAAACCAAAGTATCTGGAAAATGGAATTGTGATGAATTGGATGGTTTTCTAAATCCCTCAATACCCATTTAGTTATAATACATAAACAGTTCATTGCACAGATCAAGAATTAGGACTCTGTAGGACAAAGCAAGAGAAATCCAAGACAAAAAGTCCCAATTAGGAAACAATTCAGACAACTCACTTAAAATGCTTGAGTTGTATAAAAGTATTTGGTTAGACCACTACTTCTGATCCTGCAGTTCCCAGGCAAGATAGCCATGCACACACATCACCACCTCAAGCAAATAAAAAGAATAATGCTTTGTGCTGTGAAAGAATCAGGAAGTTGAGCATGAATCTAGTGGAAACTGTGCTAGTGTTATACATTATAAATGAAAATGTGACCTTCTTTCTATTATTTTCAGAGGGAAAAAATATGTGTTCTCTATTTGGAAAGTAAACATGTGCAAAGATGTGACAGAGATGCCAGGTGCCCATGGCAACATCTTCTATTAAAGGAAAAGCATTCTGAGAGATGTAGAGTACTGCTAATTTCAATTCCAGTTATTCCAAACCCAAAACAAATAAAGTAATGTCTCAACCGGCCCTATGGAACATGAGAATGCTTCAGGCTCAGAATTGAGGAGCCATATGGAACTTGTAGTGAGCTTATAACTGAGACAGATGGCCACAGAATGGAGCCAGCCTTGAGGCTGTGTAAACACCCCAGTGACCATGAGCAGCCAATTAAGAATTGAGACAAGAGGGAAATGTCATTTCAGTTCCTGTAAAATCTATCTGGTATACACATCCTTGCTGCCATTCCAAACTCAGCTTCAAGGTCCACAGCTCTAAACTGGAGCCAGAGAAAAATGCCTGCCTGACCACTCAGTGTTAGCATTTGAATTCCTGTTCATTTCCAGGTACCACAGGGATTCAGATTTCCTCTTCCACTGGAGAAAGCTTAGCTATTAGCTCCAGTACTGTTCTTGGTAAACCCAGAGTGAATTATTCCTTTAACTGCTAGAATAGCTTTATAACTCCAAGAGACATTTATCCTTTAGGTAAATTCTAAGTATTTGCCTCCTGCCAATCACTCCATAATTCTGATGGTAGCAAAGTGGAAGCCATAGTTCTAATTGATGGTAAACGAGACTGATAAGCAAAGTGTAACTATAGCACAGTGTGCATTCCAAGAGAAGTGCTGCATTTTGATTGGAGCTGAGGATCAACTCTCTACTCAGACCTGTCAGCAGAGGCTTTCTCAAGGAGGGCTGCTCTTGCCATCTCAAAATGAAGTGAGATGGCTAGGAAGAAAAACAAGCATAGAATATGACTGTTTTGTCAAAGCAAAAGCAAACTAAGCCAGGAACAGCATCATTTAATGAAAAATTGGAAAAAAAAATAGTTAAGGCTAGAACACAGGTTGTATAGCTAAGAATTTACTGGAAACCAGGGTAACTAGGGTTGAAGGGGGTAGACATGAAGGGTTTGAATGGCAGTCTCAGACACTTGACCTTGAAGTCTTGTGCTCTAAAGAGCAATTAAAAGAATGAATTAAAACTAATAGTTAGCTATGAATACATAGATCTGTCTATTGATCTATTTATGTATCGCTATTTTGATATATATATATTCATCTATCTTTTGATTGATCAATCAATTGACTATTGATCATTTTTTGATCTTTATATTGATCTATCTATCACCTATTTTTTAATCAATTCATGATGGATCTTTCTGTTGCTCTATTAATCTATCTATCAATCTATCTACTGACCTTTCTATCAATTGATAGATTTATCTATCTATGCTTTATCTATAGAGCTATAGATCTATTGATCTATGTATGTATTGATGGACTTATCTGTTGATTCATTGACCTATTATTCTATCTATTGATCTATTGCTCTATCCATTAACCTATCAATTACTGATATGTTGATCAATCTACTAATCTATTAATTGACCTATCTAGTGGTCTATATATCTACCCATTGATATATTTATTTATCTATTGATCTATCTATTCATTGAGCAAATGATCTGTTTAGTGATCTACCAATAATTGATCAATTAATCAATGGATGAATCTGTTGTTCTCTCTGTTGGTTTACTGATCTATCTTTCTGTGGATCTATTGATTTATCAGTTTATTGAGATGTCAACATATCTATTAATTTTTCCATTTTTCTTTCTGCAAAGTGGCAAGACAAACCACGGGGAGAACAATCAGTGATTTATTCATGTTACCTGGTAGATAAATTAAACTTGAACGTCTATATTTGAGAAAAATTAAGTTTGTGTGGTGAATGAAGACAATTTAAGAAAATCAGAACATAGCATTGATAGTTCTTGGTAGGACACCAAAGAGCAAGATTCTAGGATAGCCTTCAGTTTATTAGCTCTGTGAGTTTTCCATTTTCAGAAGTATGCTGGTTAGGTTAAAAAAAGAGCCCTCTGGATGGAACTGTGTCCTAATCTCAAGACAAAATCCATTTATTTAGTGACTTTTCAAAAATGAAACTCAAGTAACTCAAATAGAAACTTTTAAAAGTCTAACATGTGACAAACAGGTGCAAGATAGTGCTACCACAAACATCTAATATTCACTATGCTTTTGATGTTTTATAATAATTTATCTATTCTCTGAAATTACATGGTAATAACAATTATATCATCCCCCCATCTTTCTCCAACTACTCCCAACTACCCTCTTGCTCTCTCTCAAACTCATGACTTCTTTTTCTTTAATTGTTATTACACACACACACACACACACACACACACACACACACACACACTCCTAAATATGTAAATACAACCTTCTCAGTCCACATAATGTTACCTGTAAGTATATTATCTCAGTGCTGGCCACTTGATATTGGATAGCCAACTGGGGGATCCTCCCTGGGGAAGACCATTTCTCCGACTCTCAGTATTACCAGCTTGTCCATAGAACTTTGTATAAGTGTAGTTGATTTTGAAGTAGGTTTAAATTCTAACACATTCAGAAACCTTTTACTCCAGCCAGTTTTTGTGATCTCAACATTTAGTTATATAACACAGTGTTGGGTCACAGCCCATTATTTAAGAAGCTGTGTTCCCTGAGCTTGGCCATGGTCCAGCCAACACCTTGATTTGAACCCACTTTGACCTATTTCAAATTTCTAATTCATACAATTAAGACAATCTGTGTTATGCTACCATGACATTTGTTATAAGTTATTTAAAAACTTATAACACAGACACTGTAGGGAATCTTGATGGAAGATCTAGTTAAGAGGAAGATGCAATGAGAAAATCTGGGGCCAGGTTGAAGGGTTGAGGCAGTGCAGTACAAAAATTATTGGAGAGCAAAGTCAGGAGGCCAAAATAGAGTCCCAATTTGCACTGAGATCACTGAAGTTATACGTTTGGGTAAGACAAGTCATTGGAAGTGCAAAGAGTGATAAGATCAAGGAATACTATGAAAAAGACTGCGAAGGAGAGCCAGAGGATTTGGACAAAGGCACAGGATGAAAACAAAAGCCAGCTTAATGTGCAAGAATCCAAAGGAAAGTGGTTGACATTGTCAAACTTAATACATTGAACACAATGGAAGACTCATCCCAAGGAAGTGAAACTCAACTCCCAACCGAATGACCGAGAAAGAAGAGAAGTGATGGACCCAGAGGCAAAGTAGTTTGACCCAGTCACACATCCTGAGAAGGCAGAGGCTGGATGGTGCTGTGCAGTCGGCTTCCACTGCCCGTTCCTACATTCTGGATTCAAATTTTCTTTCAATCAAAGAAAAGGCTCAAGAAAAATACGTCGGTCTAAGATGCTTTTGCAAACACTGACCTACTCTACCAGTGGTAGAAACACAGTGTCCTACCCATGAGTTCATTATGTTAGTTTAACTACTTTTGTGACAAGTTTTCTGAACCAAATTCACAATTTCCTTGCTAAAAACTACTGATATGTAGAGTGAAAACAAGTGTGATTTCAAATTCCCTCGAGGATTCAGTGTGAAAATAGTGCATGTGCTAAGTTAGCAGTCAGTTAACTCTTTCTGGCATGTGTGAGAGACTCGTAAGACCTACATCCAGATCCTATGACCAAAATTCACACAGGTATGATTTCCCACTGCTGAAAACAGGAGCTCAGTAATTGCTCCCCCAACCAAAATTAAACTATTTGTATCTTCTAATTTATGTGTTTTAAGATCATATTGCAGAGATTATTAATATTTTATATGAAGTTGGTACAAATCAACTCTCGTAGTGATCTCTTGGGTATTTTCATCAATGAATATATGCATTAGGTTATTGAAGAGGTTTTGAATCTGCTTTTAGCTGCTGAGTTGTATTTTAATGAGCTTAAGAATGCCAAATAAATATAATACTAATATTGATCATAAAATGAGGGAGAAAGCTCATAATAAACCCTTGAAAATATACAAGAGTTAGTATAGTCTGTTGAATTTTGCATCTTAATTTATGTTAAGAAGTATTTTTGATTCATGGACATTATAAGAGAAGAAATTCATAGATTAATATCTCTCATGAAAATTCATTTAAATCTCCTCAGGAATGAATTAAATACTAAACCCAAAATGTACAAATGTATAAAAATAATTGCATACTACAAATACCACTAACAAGTGAAATTTAGTTCATATACCTGGGATGCTTTGATATTTGAAAAATTCGTGGTGTAAGTCTCCAAGTCGCCAGGGGAAAACAAGAAAACAAAAATAAAACACCTATAGGAGCTATATCAAATATTAGGGGAAATAAAGTACTTTGTACTCTGACTTAAACCCTTACCATTGCCAAACAATGGACAAAGGAGGCATTTCTTGACCTGAAACAACAGACATTTACTTTGTCCAAACTTAAATGCTTTCCTCCCAAATCAGGAGCAAGTAGCCTCTAACCACTTTAGCATCATATCACCATGCAAGGAACTTCCAACTTGTGCAATTGTGTGAACCAATGCCTTTCTCTCTCTCTCTCTCTCTCTCTCTCTCTCTCTCTCTCTCTCTCTCTCTCTCTCTCCCTCCCTCCCTCCCTCTTCTCTCTCCCCATGTATATGAAGGTGTGTATGCACATGTATGCATGTATAAATGTGCGTTGATGGACTGGATGGAGACATTGCCATAATATTAACTCAATGTGGCTTGATCTGTAGATTATCATTTACATAAGAATTCCAGAAGTCAATATCATAGGTATTGACAATATGATTGTAATATTTTCATAGAAATACAAAATTAAAATATCCAACATGATCCTGAAGAACAAAGGTAAAAGGTTCATGGTAATAATTTCAAGAATTATCATATCACATTAAAGAAACAAGGCATTGGCTGATTGGTTTACTGTTAAAAAGACACAAATAAATGACACAGAATTGGATAACTAGGAAAAGACCAGTGTAATTTCAGCTAGTGATTTTGACATAAAAACGAAGATAGTACAATGGGAAAAATACAGCTTAGTCTTTTTAACAAATGGTGCTGCACAATTGAACTATTACAGTTTTAGAGTATTGGAGACAATCGAGAGGTCAGTATTTGATAATGACTTTTTAGATCAACACAGAAAGCAGCAAGGGGGTGCACAGAGACAAGCTGCATTTCATCAAATTAAATGCTTCGATGTCTGAGAGAATTTCCTGCTATGTAAGATATAGCTATTAGTTTTTGCTTTTGATTCCTAAATCACTTTGTGGCTTCCTGATTTGTGTTTAGTATACGATATACTAGCAAAAATACATGTCTGTATAATATTCTACATTCACATTACTCCATCATTCTCCTGTCTCTGATATGCAAAGGCATTCTGTTAGTTGGCCAGAACTAAACACACAACATTGCTCTTAGTAACTAGTTAATACTTGGCTTTCTCGGTGGCACTGAAGAATCTGAGATTCAGGCTTTCTACATCTAACCATGTGTAACATCTACAACACTGCCCAAGACGACAAATAGTGTAGGTGACTTACTGAAAGTTCTCATCAGCTGTACAACAAAATTAAACCACAATAATAGAAAGAGCAATGTTACCAAGTATGTGGTCTTACTAATTCATAAATTTGTATTATTTATAAATATTACACACAAGTATTAGAAAAGTCCAAAGACTTATTAAGTTCCACTATTAAAACATTGCCTTCCAGATCAGTGACATGGACCAGCAGGCAAAGGTGCTTGATAACAAGCTTGATGAGTAGACTTTGATCACACACACACACACACACACACACACACACACATACACACACACACACACACACACACACGAATAAACATAATACAATTGTTTTTAAATAAAACATGGCCTTCTATCTATTGTTTTCTGTCATTTTTATTCTAACATCAAGGTGGGATCTTAGCTATTCTACCTTTTAGTTATGAGATTCTGAGAAAATTACCCAATATCTCTTGGAGGCTTTTTTTTTCATCAATAAAATGGGAATAGTGAAAATAAGCTAACTCACAATTCAATTATAAGAGTTAAATGCACTAATAAAATAAAGAATAAAAATAGTGTCCTGTAGCTATTAATAATTCAACTATTGTTAACTATGACATATAGCCATTTAAAAATAATTTAGGAAATTCTTTTGAAAAGCATAGTTGGAGTCCACTTGGGAGTAATAAACACTGTATTCATGTGGAATGCCCCCTGCAGCAACCAAATTCTAGCCATTCTTCCTGCTGATGAGTGATTCATTAGTTAAGGTTCTTTTCTTGAGAAAAAAAGGCATGTGAAGCTGAAACCTTACCTTCCTCTCTCTGGGAAAGCTAATCCCACCCACCAGCTGCTAGACTGCCATCGAGACACCCCCGAAAATCTTGTCCAGGGAACAACTGACTTGAAGATCTCAGATTCTAGGCCTGTCTGTGATTCAGTTTGTTCACTTTTTGCTTTTCTCTTTGTGCAGTGAGAACACAAACACTGAGTCTATACCCCCATATGTGAACTGAGTGTGAACCCCCTCTATGACGACTCTTTCGTGGCAGTGATTAATGGGCTGCAAAGATTTTGAAATAAAAGCCCCAAACCACATGCTAGTCATATAGTTGGTTAAATATTTTGCTTGGGCACTCATACTCAACCTACAGATAGCCTTGTGTCGACCCTGAATTCCTCATCAGGAGGAAAAGTCTGGGTTTTCAAGAGGGGGAGATTTGTGGCTTGGGTTTGGTGTCCATAAAAGAACGTTGTAACACAACGGTCTTAACCAGGTTCATCTCCCAAGTCCCTGACCAAGACAGAGCGAGCTTCTCACAGGAGTGATTTGTAACAGCTGGAATTTGCAGTCCACAGCCCCACAGGCTGGGCTACTGACCTCAGACGGATAGTTGTAAAGCCCTAAAACAAGTCTGTTACCATTCTTGAAATTCACTGCGGCAGGCGCCAGGAAGGAATGTCACTGCCCGTTCCTGCTAGACAGCAGTCTGGTCACGTCATAACTCTGAGGAACTTCTGGGGTCTTGGGACCCGCTGGATGGAGAGATTCCGCTCCCTTGCCTGTGGCAGAAGTGCGTGTCTTGTTCAAAACACGGGGAACAAATGGCAAGACCAGAAATTCCCTTAAGGCCAAGGGGAAAGGCCATCGCCACGTGAGGAAAAAAAAAAACAGAATACAGAATACTGACTAAAACTTGGAGAAGTAGCTTATTAAAATCTTTGGAAAAAAATAGGATTTATTTTCTAATTTTATAAGCATATTGTCCAACTTGTGCTGAATTTGAACCTCTTTAAAATAGGGCATACCCATACTTCTTGCTGTTGTCTACTTAGAGTATGAAACTCAATTTCTCGGTCTTTTTTATCTTTCTATGGTCTTTACAATTTCAATGGTCTTTCCTATCTTTTTAAAAATGTATGTGCTCATGTATGTGCCTATGTGAGTTTCTCTGTACTACACACATGGAGGTGGTTAAAGAGGCCAGAAGGAAGTATCAGATTCCCGGGAACTGGTGCCACAGATGGTTGTGTGTTGCCGGATGTGGGTTCTGGGAAACAAACCCAGGACTTCTGTGAAAGGAGTCAGTGCCCTCATCCACTGAGCCGTCTCCTCAGTTCCCGATTTTCACTTTTAATATTCCTTTTGTCTTTCTTATACCTGAGAACTGAATTATTCTTTATTTTATAAATGAATAAATAAATAGAATATTAAAAAACAGTTCCTTTATTATTGTTTCTTTAAATAAAGAGTACTTAGACATGGACCAGTACTTGTTTAACTTGTGATTCATAACAATTAAAAACCATATAATATTTATGAAAACCTGTATACATGTCCCGGAGTCTTTCAAAGCCTGGTTTTCCCATTTGCTGGTGTGTAATCTTGGGCAAATTTTCTAGCCTCCATAAGTCTAAGTCTCCTGAGCTAAACAAATGAATAAAGTTATTGATGGTTGTAGGAATGTGATTAACAAACATGAAAATATCCTTTGAAAGCAAGAGTAACATACATATTAAATTTTTGCAATTTTTATTGAAGTTTATTCAATGAAAAATTTAAAGTTTCTATTTTTGAATTAAAATGAAGATTGGAATACTGGTAGTACTATCAAATTAAGTTAAGAGTTTTATTATTATTTTAAACTATACATAACAGAATAGAGGGGAAATACCAAGAACAAAGCTAGATGAGGTGGCACATGCCTGTAATCTGAGCACTGGAGAGGCCAAGGCAAGAGGCTCACTGTAAGTTCAAAGGCAGCCTGAGCTACCAAGTGACAAGTTCCAGGGATTCCAAGGCTATGTAGCTCGACCCTATCTCAAAACAACAGCATTAACAAAATTCCAAAATCACTACCATTAAACCAGGCCAGTTGGAATCAGAGACCAATTGCAACTGTCTTCTAGAAAGCTGAAAGGGTCATCCAAGTGGTCTTCCTGGAAATGCAGGACTCTGCATCCCCTGAATGCTTTAAAACAGACCCCTAGACTATGAATAACTAATGTTTATTAGTTATCATTGTATACAGTAACAGTGGTCAATATCAGCAGGGATAAAATCACAGAAATTACAGGCTTAGGAAAAACGAAAACTCAAGAATGAATGCTCCAGGCAGGTGAAAGAGTATATTGGAAAAGCTTGATAAAGTGAGAATGATTGGCTGCATGAACTGGATAAAGAACCCAAACTGAATGGCTTTCCCAAGAGCTAGAGGGTAAGAAAATGGATGCAGTCATTGTTTGCACTTCCCAAACTACAGAGACATCAGAGAAGGAAGTTGGGAAATGTCTAACAAAGAAGCTGGAAATGGGAGTAGACTCTATATTTTAACTGGCTGATATGTAAATAGTAATAAAGTAAAGAAAGACAGCAAGCATAGGCCTCTTTATATTTGTGGTTGTAAGGGAGAAAACATCCACAGAAAATATCCTTAGATAAATGAAGGAAGTGCAATCACAGGAGAGGAATCAGGATTTATGCAGAGCCAGGAAAGTGAAATACAGGGTGTAGGGAGGAAGATTGGGCTTGTTAAGGGAGGGAAAGGATGGCAGAAAACTCAGACAGCACAGGAAGAAATGCCCTCTGTATTTGGGAGCAGGAAGGAAATTGAAATGCTTAGCTTCAGTATACTTTCATGTTGTATTTGTAATGTCACTACAAAGTTCAATGTAACGATAATACAATGGAAAATCTGAGTATTTCATCTTAAAGGCTAAATGCTGACCTATAGAGGTGTAAAAGTAAAACATTATAACTAGCTACTTGTTTGCAATATTGTTCAGTAAAATATTGAGTCTTGAAAGTATCGTAAACTGTGTT
Organism: Peromyscus eremicus; assembly: GCF_949786415.1. Lineage (NCBI taxonomy): Eukaryota > Metazoa > Chordata > Mammalia > Rodentia > Cricetidae > Peromyscus > Peromyscus eremicus. Next base: position 14,552,218 of record NC_081424.1, read on the forward strand.
TCTTCTGGAGGTAGAAGAAAAGTAAGTGAAATAACTAACAACATATCTATGACTTGGCTGTAAGAATTCTTAAACAACAGAATAAATTCCCCATGAGGAAAGCAAGTATTTTTATAGCTACTCAGAAGAGACTACAGTTATTTGTGTGTTGGAAACTATTCGATATCTAAGCATAGCCCTATTGTGTAGCTAACGTGTGCTCAGGGAATGGATCTTTAAAACATTGGCAGTTGTGAAACACTTCTGAGACTATGAAATTGAATGTTCTGTGCTATAAAATCAGTCCTACAAATCCCAAGGCAGGACAGAATGTTGATTTTCCCCAATTTATTTTCAATGTTCCAGATTTCACAAAACAATATATGCAATTTGTTTTGATATTATCCAGAGAAGCTTGGTAAGATAAGCAAGAAAGTTGGACATTCGTGTTGGGAGATTTTTATTGAGAAAAGAATCTGAGGAAGTTATTCCAAATATTGAGGGGTTTGTCTGTTCATTATAGGTATATTTCATCATGACAACCTGAATATTTCTGCAAGCATTAAAATCTAGACTAGATGTATATTAATAAATTTAATAGTTTACATTTTGACCCTAACATTAATTTATTGGACATTTTATTTAGAATTATTTTTTATCCTCATAGGAAAAATATAAGTTGTAAGTTACTTTGAAATCATTCCAGTGCCACTTTGCTTTTTATATTTATTGGAAAAGCAGAGAAAATATAAATTAAAGTCCAGGACAATTTAGCAACTGTCCAAGAGACATATGTTAACCCATTCATGTACACAGACAAACATATACGTATGTAATCTCAGAGACACAGAAAACCTATAAAGAAATTCATAGTTTGAATTATCTTAATATTAATATTCTACAGCAGGCAAATACTTTTATTAAAATGTTTCAATTCCTTATGTCTTAAATATGACACACGAATATAAAGTGTGGTAGATATGTATTATTTATTTAATATGTTTGTATATATGGGCAAGGAGTACACTTAAATTTAATGCAAATAAGCTATTTCATTGGGAAAGTACTTGGTCAGGTTCTTCTGTTGAAGGTATAAACCTATAGGTTTATAGCTAAATACATAATTCACAAGGCTTTTTCACAGCCAATAACAATACACTTTCCACTGTTAAGTGTAACACAGACACTTGGGACTTAACGGTAAGAAAACTACTTTATAGTTCGAATAGGATTAATTGTTACTGTAAGCTAACAAATCCTTTAAAGTTCCTATGGAAAAAGGGGTAAAAGAATATTAATTTTGCCCCATAGGTGTTGGAATCTATCAACACAGACTGATGATTTCTTTGATACTTGGTATTAGTGAGGCTGAGGTATTAGAAGTGCTGGGAAAACTCACAAGAACTACTTTAAAACATTTTCAAGTGAATTTTAAAAATTCTCAGAACCATTTAGCACTTGACTAGGGTGGTCATCAGGATATCCTGGGGGGATTTGCTTCTGGGAAAAGGATGGCTCTACAGAAGTGCCTATTTGTCAACATCTGTGAAAATAAACACGGAGGAATATGTCAGTGGAGGCTGTCGAACAGGCCCAGAATTAAAGAATACATGTTGTTCTTGCACAAGACCTGGGTTCAGTTCTCATCACCAATGTGATGGTTCACAATCATCTGCATTCCAGTTCCAGGAGATTTGTAGCCCTCTTCGGGCTCTGTGGGCACCAGGCATGCATGAGGTGGGCAAATATTCACACATACTAAACAAACAAGTAAATAAAAACGAGTATAACGGTTGTTAGGATTATACAGTTTTGACTTTAAGAAAAAGAACAGCTAATTTTTTAATACATCTAAATTATATCCTAGGGAGTCTTTAGAAGTTTCTTGAACTCTGTCAACTCTTCAGGAGTAATTTCCCATCATCTTCTTCACACTTTCTTCAGCTCCCCAAACTTCCTGTGGAAACATAACCCTAGCAGCTTGCTGGGTGAGGACAAGCAGTGGGTAATCTTATTTTATTTAAGAAAACACAGCAACAATAACATAAAAGCAAATATGTGCAGACTGAATCCTTTAGCTAGTGTTTATTTGTGTAACAACAGCCTTGTCCTACTTAGAAATCGTAGGGTCGGACTCACTGATGTGCTGTGACTGCCACACAAGCGGCCATGCAGGAAATGAGAGATGGATGATACAACTTTAGGATCTGTATAAAAATGGTCCCCGGATACCTCTTCTCCGGAAAAGCCCGGAAAGTCTGGTGTTGCCATAAATAACCCACATGAAATCAGTGAAGCTTCTTTGGCTCTGTCACTGACCTGAGAGTAAATGGTGAAGAAAAGGGTTGAGGGAGCAGAACGAGGGAAACACAGGGAAAAAATAAAAAGGAAGGGATCACTTGTTTTTTCCCAATAATTCTATTATTGTAATTTTTTTCAGCACCTAAATATGATGTACATAAAAATACGTTAGTTGCAATCAGTCAGAATATTTATAAACTGATTGATTTGCCAAGCATAGTAGTGCATGCCTATAAGCCCAGAACTCAGGTAGCTGAGACAGGAGCATAGTGTATTTTGAAGCCAGTCTGGCTTACATAGTGAGACCCCACCTTGAAAAAGTAAAAACAAAAAAAAACAAACAATTCTCTAGAAAGTGCTTCTGTTTTGACATGCTGGCAACTCTCAGTATCCTACAGGAAAAGAAAAAAGCTTGCCTGTTTGTCATGGGTCCAGCTAAAGAATCAGTTTACCCTCATTACAGAATGGGCCGCATTTATCTAAAAATATTTATATTGACCAAGCCACACTTAGGGGTCATAAAAAATGAAAGCCAGGAAAAAACAAAACACTACTGTATAAATCCCCCATTTTTTTCATTTCTGCAAATAAAGACAAAAGAACAAATAACTTGAAACAACCCACTCATGATTTTAAATGTTTCATGATTAACTTTCAGATTCAGGGGGTGAAACTATGTCTAGATTCCTGTCACTCTTAGTGTTTCACGAACAGTCATTGAATGTTCTTTTGAACATTAGAAGCCAGAATCCCATTATGTAATTATCTCTAATTGTCTCTGCTAACAACAGAATAAAGAAGTCTTTAGAGTGGTTTCTTTGACTCGGAATTTAAATAGTTCAAAAATAATCCATGGAAAGAATAATTGGAATGGGTTAAAATACAAAGATGTTGTCTCTCGGGCTTCAAAACATAAAATATTTTTAATAAATGTGTATGTACAAAGTGAAAATCTAAAAGTAAAAACAGGATTTTCATGACAAAAGATTCTGAAACCATTATTGTTAAAGTGTAATTTGTATAGCTGTGACTGTGTGTCTTTAAGATTCTTGTAAGTTTTAACTGTTTTATGTCTGTTTTAGGTCTGACACCGCTCTCAGTGAGGACTTTTAAACCCTGAAATGTAGAGAAATCACTTTGGTAACTATGCTGGCTAGTTTTATGTCAACTTACACAAGCTAGAGTCATCAGAGAGGAGGGTGCCTCACTGAGAAAATGCTTCCATAAGATATAGGAAAGCCTATGAAGCATTTTCCTAATTAGTGATTGATCGGGAGAGCCCAGCCCATTGTGAGTGTGATCACCTCTGGGCTGGTCTGGTGGTCCTGAGTTTTATAAGAAAGGATGCTGAGCAAGCCACATGGAACAAGCCAGGAGGCAGCACCCATCCATGGCCTCTGCATCAGCTCCTGCCTCCAGGATCCTTCCATGTTAGAGTTCCTGTCATGGCTTCCTTCAGTGATGGACTACAACGTAGAAGTGTAAGCCAAATAAACGCTCTCCTCCCCTTCTTTTGGTCATGGTGTTTCATCTCAGCAACAGAAACCCTAAGACAGTAACATTGACAAGATGCATTTATGAATTACTTGTTGAAACAAATTAGGCCTTTACCATTCCACATGACTTTAGTCCTGTTGGCTTTACTCTAATAACTTGATTTAAAGTTTCCATGTAAAATATGCAGTTATTCATGGAACACCCATCCTCTCCCAGTATGGCCTTGTTATGACATGTGGGCCTGAAAATTCACTACATACCTCAGGTTGCCTTTGAGATCTCAGTAATCCTCCTGTCTCAGTCTCCCAAACCACTATGCCAGATTTAACCCTTGGATATTAGTTTTGAGCTCAAATCAATTCTTTTTAGTACACTTGGTTGAGCATATTTATTTATAGTCTTGTTTTAAACCTGTGTTTTCTAAAGTCAGAACTAGTCACCACAGACAAATTTTTTTCTGGTGAAATGGAAGGATGCTTCCATAATTTTTTTTCTTACCTCAACCAAATGTATGACTTAATTATTAAGCCTCATTGTTGCTAACGACTGATTGTGTTTGACAAACCAGTCACTCATTTTTTTATGTGAATTCACATACTGTTTCACCCCAAACTTATTGTGTACTTCAATAATTTAATTAGGTCATATATTTTTGTTAAAAAATTTGTAAACTCATCAATTTATCCAATTAAAAAAATCTTATTTTATGCCTGCCTCGGGGCTAAGTGCAGACCATGCATTGATGGAATGCTACCTTGCAGTTTGTACCCCCAAGTAAGTAAGAATCCTGTGTAACGCACAGCCTATCCTAACTGTTGTTGGATAAGCAGAGTTGTCTAGCTTTTGTCCAATACTATGAGGTTTTTGTTATTCTAGTACGATTATTCTGTTTTTTCACCTTAGACAATCAGGTAGAAATATGACTATCTTTTCCATCCTCTAGAATTTAAGAGATTTATGTTGACCTAAAGTACACTTGTGATTTTTTTTTATTCATTTTCTCTTGGTATATAGAACACCACAGACTTGGTGAATTAGGAAGAAAGAGTTGACTGTATTCATAGTTCTAGAGGCTGTATCTGTAGTCCAAGGGCAGAGTGGAGGCATCTGGAGAGGATCTTCACTGTATCACAACAGGGAAGAAGGCATAAGCAGGCAAATACAAATAAAGCTGCCGTGATTAGACAGGGTAGCTCTCATAACACCTCCTCTGAGGACTTGCTCACTTTGGGGAATACTATGTTATTCCTGAAGGACCTGCCCATTCAAATCTATCAGCTCTTTTAAGGCTCCATCTTCTAAAAAGGTATGCAATGGGACATTAAGTTTACAGCACATGAATGTAGTGGCTATATTTAACCCACATGTCTTCTGCTGGAGAATCTGACAGTGGCTTGCTTCCTGAGGTCTGAAACCTGGGTTTCAGATCTTAGTTCCAGTACAATTTTGTTAATCCTATGAAGACACCCTGGGACATAACTCTTGTTCTTCCTGTCTTCCCTTGTGCCAGGCAGGAAACAAAGACCAGAAAGAGTCAGGGGGGAGATGAAGCTGCAAAGGCACACTCCCAGTGATTGTTTCCTCTAAGCAGACCCCATTTCCTACCAGCCCATTCTGTGTTAGTTCATCAGTGGGTTTGCCCATAAAAGAGGTGAGCGTGAAGTGATTTGTTGGAAGGATGCTAGGAGGTGATGTAAGAAGGAAAAGAAACGATGAAGGAACTGGCTTATTCTGCAGAAGAATTGTAGTATATTCCAAAGAGTGCATAGTTTTTAGGTCCCATAGAGACAAAGGATGTGTTTTACAATGTCTTAAGGGAAGAGCTGTTATCAGTTTCATATGCTTATCTGCAAAAGTATAGTGGACTGATTGGCAGCAGATGAAGATTTTGGGAAGAAAAGTCATGAGCAGTGTGTTGTAATCTTTGGCATGAGAGAAGGTAAGATTCTTCAGTGTTGGCAGTGTTGGTGGAGAGTATAAGGCACATTCTGAAATTTAAGTAGAAAACCTCCAAGAGCCTGTAGCCAGTGGGGTTGGGGTAGGAAGAAAGATTCTTAGCAAGTCCTGGAGAGAAAACAAACTAAGAAAGGAAAAGCAAACATAGATAATAAAACAAACAGGAAAAAAGCCATAATAAATAATGGAAACGAAGAATGAGTTGGAAGTCAGGTCAACTAAGGGGAAACTGAAGATTTTTCTGGACACTCAAGGAGACTTGACATCGTGGTTATGGGTACGCATGCTTACTTTTGCCTGTAGCATCTCATTGCACAGAGCGGTGCCAATTTGGGTTAAGCATCATAGTTGGAATGGTTGATTCTGTGAAAGTGTCACGTTATATATAAGAATAGTTTCCTCATTGCCCATTCCCCACCCCTATATCTGTAGTTTACTTGGTATTTGGTATAAGTGTAGACTCCCACAATTTCAGTACAATTAGCCTATTGTCAAAAACAAATATTCCCAAACCACTTACTTAAAACGATGAAAGTGTTCATATCGCTGCTGCTGCCTCTTCAGTTTGTTCCTGGCAGCAAAACCACACTTGGCTGTGAAGGAGCATGGGAAACCATGTCTTCTCCAAAGGAGAGGCTTCTGATCGCCACAGCTAATTGGAGAAAAGTTTAAGCCAAGCACATAATCAATGTAAATTCTATCTTCATACATTTTAATTTTTCTCATGCCTGTAGTAGGCCATTTAAAACAAATTATAGCTTCAAATAGATACATATAATTTCCCTGTTGGTCACTTCCTTAGAACTAATCAACATGATATCTATGCAGAAGAATTCAACTAAGGCCTGAGTTTCAATTGCATGTGTATTGCACAAGTTTTTATGCTCCTGAGTATTGAAGACTGACTTTCATTTACAAGCTGTCATTTTTCAACCCAGTTTTCCGAAGGCATAAATTATTCCCTGGGAGTAAATTTAGCTTTTCATGTATATATACACACACACACACACACACACACACACACACACACACACACACACACGCTGTTGATTAACATGGTTTTAGCACACAAAATATAACTTAGTTATATAATAATTTTATTTGAAGAAGAATAAGAGAGAAAACAAACCCATCTGTTTCTCCTTGCCACAGTTAAATATTTCATTAGGCTAAAAGCCTAAACTTCAGTTTGATAAGGACTGTTCTTTCTGTTTTAATTTGATTGTGGTTTTCTGCACAAGGCAACTACCTTGCTAAGAGTGTCCTTTCCATTGTACAAAATCCAACATCAGCTTTCAAAGTTGGCCTTTTCACATTTCAAATGACACATGATGTCGATTACCCTCATCCTCATTAGTGAATTGTCTTATTGGAGCAGAAGGTCAGGGAGGAAAATACTGTATCAATTAGTTTGCGGTAAAGCAAACTTACACCTTTTTGTTTAGTAAATTTGTGTTTATTCTTTGGTAATTTCATACATGAATGCAATGTATTTAGATCATATCCATCCTCACTCACCCACTCTAACTCCTCCTGGGTCCCCTCCCATTCTCTTCTCACTTCCTCCTCCTCTTCCCACTGCACTGCTGAAGAAAGCTGACCTGTCCTCTCCCGTTGTCCATCAGCTACCAAGAGTTCCTTAGCTTGTGATAGTTTCACGAGTCCCTTTCTGATCCATACTGGGATGTTGACTGGCTTGACCTGTGCAGGTCTGGTATAGACAAATACCAGGTACAGTGAGCTCATGAGTTCGACACCCATGCCATATTTAGCAGACATTATTTTTCAGCAATTTTCCCCAACCTCTGGCTCTTACAATCTTTTCCCGCCCCTGTTTCCTGAGCCTTGGACAGGAAAAGGTGTGATAGGTCAGTGTCATTCAGGACTGACCAGTCCAGTCACTTACTCCCTGCACTGTGACCAGTTATAAGTCTCTGCAATAACTACTATCCACTGCATAAATAAGCTTCTCTGATGAAAGGTGAGATTTGCACTAGTCTGTGGAGATAAGAATAATTATTTAGAAGGCAGTTTAATACTTTGTCCTTTTAGCAAAATAGTAGTGGTAGGGACTATGACCTCCCCAGTATAAACTCTTGGCCAGGTTTATGATTCCGGGTATGAGTTTTTTCCTGTGGAGTGGCTCTTACATATAATTAGAAAGCTGGCTAAGACTGTTGATGACTTTTCTCCCCCAGCAAACTACAAAGCATCCTCTAGCACTATGAAAGCTAGCCAGCAGGGAGAATGCTTTTAGATCAGTACCAGCATGATTTACCTCTGTTCTGTAATCAAAGTAGGTGCTATCTTCTTCAAAAGGGTCTTACTATAAACTTCTAGTAAGAAACCAAGAGCAATGCCAATGGGTTATATTATTTTATGGTCTCTGAAAACTTCCTGAACAAGGAGTATTCCATACCTGCCATCAGTATGGCAATCAATGACTCCAGGAAGGAACCTTATCCCTCCATGAAGAGTAATTCCAAATAAACTTTTAAATTCGTGTGTGTGTGTGTGTGTGTGTGTGTGTGTGTGTGTGTGTGTGTGTGTGTAAACTTATAAATTTCTCTATGGCTTTCTCAAACATCCTTAATGTGAAGTTATTTTTCCTTTATTTTCCCTCCCCTGCCCTACCTGGCCAACTCCATATTATTTTTCAATGTCATGAGTGGGATTGCACCTAGGTCCTCATGCATGTTGGTCAATCATTCTACCACTGAACTACATTTCCTTAGTAGTCTTGCCATTTTTAGAAATATGCTCAAAGGACTAATATATTTTATCTTGATGCAAACACAAAATACAAAATGAATTAGTGAGCACATCGCTGAACCTTGTGCCCTTTCAGAAGTTCGTTTTTAGCACTGCACATTTATTTGCAGATTTCTTTCTCTGCAAATAAAGAAACTCTCTTTATATAAAACTGATGATTGTATAAATCTTTGTGAAAAGCAGATTAAAACTGTTCCTCTTCAAAATGCTCTGGGTGTTGTGTGACAGCCTGGAAAGAGATTATATTCAACATCTTTTACTACTGTGTAATGAAACCTGCCACACAGCTCTGTTGACAATAATAAATGATTAATAATTCTGATAAAACATTCCTTTCCAAAAATTAAATACTGCCTACAAATCCATAAATTCTGTATCAGTGTTAACATTTATCTTGACATATCAGATATAATTCTAGACTATAATCAAATCATTAGCTGTGCTCTATCATTTTTCATTCAGTAGAATGTCAGAGAAATAGGACACAGTGCACAAAAATGTCAGGAATTTAATAAGAAATCAGACAAGGAAAAACCCTTGGCGATCATTTCCATTCAAATGAAAAACTCTTGTCTGACTTTTGCCTTGTATTTCTTTTGATCATATACATCTAATTTTAATATTTCAAACAACTTTTAAAAAGGTGTTCATTATTCAATTAGAGACATAGACTTAGAATTACAAGCCATCTTAGTTTTATTTCATTCCTCACAAATAATTAAGTAGAAAATCATCCACTAATTTTTTGGTAAAGATGTTTTAAAAATATTTTCTTATATAAAGATAAACTCATGATGACCACTCTTTCAGCTTGAAAAATTGTTCAGTTTTATTCAAAACCCTAAGATTCAAAGTTCTCAAAGACCAAGGCAATGTCTGAGACAGTTCACAAGGAGCAGCAAAGCTTTAAAATAACAAATAATGTCATATTTGTCTCGTTGGAAATTGTACCTAACTGAAATCCTGACACATAATAAATAGAGAATAAATATTGATCAATGACTGACTCAATTAACATATTTCCTTGTACAAGAATGTGTTTCTCACTCTCTCTTAATTAATAGCCAATTGTTTGCTTTGGAGAATTGAGCCAAACCATGCTGTAGAACTCAATAGCTAAGGACACTGTACAAACAACTTAAACTTCTCTAGTTCTTAGCTCCTTTGTATATAAAATAACCCTGAGGGTGATTTTGTGTGGTTATGATTGGGAAAACTATCGAAAGGTGAATCTTTGGCACAGGACAATTAAATGCTTTGGCCAGGCGAATGCTATCACTGCTACTGCAGATGGTTAGAACTCTGCCTTTTCAATATATTTGAGGATAAATAAGTCATCAAATTATGATACTAATAATTTCAAATAAAGTAACCTCAATTGTTATAAGTGTTGAAATCAAAATTAGAACTATATATTTAAACAACTGTTGTTTCACTAAAAGTTATCACTACATAGTAAAACATAAAAGGAGTTGCTTATAGGGACTTATAATTATAGTAACCCCGTAATTAGCATGCAAACATGACATTAAATTCCTCTCTAGCTTTTCAGAGATATATTCACAAATCAACAACTTGCATTTTTGCCTCCATTTGACAGATTTCTTTTCACATCTGGCATCTTTGGACCATATCCAAAATTCCATGCAGAAAATTTTAATTTGATTTCATGTTTCTGTAACATATAAAATGTCATTATGTCTTAATATGGCTGGAGATTTCAATTTATCAATAATTATGTCTTACTTTGCATTTAAAATGTTTCCTTTTCACCTTGAAAGAACTCCAATTCAGATAATTAATCTAGTAGTATCCTATATGATTATTTTAAAATTCTATCTTGTAATTATTCAGAACGCATTATGCCAGGGAGTTTTCTACCTATCTGTACATAATATATACATGTGTGTGTGTGTGTGTGTGTGTGTGTGTGTGTGTGTGTGTGTATGAATGTGTGTATTTAGAACATGACAACAATATACCATTATGGCTTGGATACAGTCCCTAAGGAGTGGTCCTTGCTGCATCAATGTTGGGGGAGGCAGGAGGCTTGGAGAAGTTATTGTTGTATCTTGAGGTCTCTTGCTGTATCACAGTTGTTGGTTTAATGCATTCATCTTTTGTCCATTGATGAGTTTTAGCTCGACTGGGCTCATCCAGAGGTAGAGCTTAGCAAGATATGACTTTCTGGCCTCTACATTCAGAGGTGTGTCTGATATATCCATGCTCATAAATGTGTGTGTAATTACATATATACACTTAAAAACAGGTCTTCACAATTCAAAAGGAACATTGAATACAGTCTGGATACAGTTTGAAAAGAGATGTAAGAATTAATTTTTGGAATTTATCTCCTTGATACTGAAATAGTATTTTTAAATTTTCAGGAACACATAGAGGCACATTAATTACCGATGCCTATGTTTTCCAATAGTGGTAAATTTTCAAATTAAACTATTTTAAAAATCCACAAGAGTGAAAATGTTTTATAAGTCCTTAAAAATGTTAGCCTTTTACATATTAATTAATTTAGTCTAAAAAGTACTGGAGACCAGTATTCTAGCATCTGTGTTAAACACCTGAAGTAATAATATAGGAGTAAACTGCACTTCTGACTTTGAGCTTATAAAGGCTTAACTACTTCATTCTTTAATTCAACTTTAAGTTCTTCTGGTTAAAGAGTTAATTCACAATAGTATTCCAATGAAGGTTAAGCAACATGAGTCACAGGTGAAAATTCTCATCTCTTCATTTAAACCAGTATTTAGTTCATTCTTGACTTCTTGTTGAATTTGGTTTGTTAACGTTTCTTAAAATGTTAGCCATAGGCCAGGTGGTGGCGGCACACACCTTTAATGCCAGCACTCGGGAGGCAGAGCCAGGTGAATCTGAGTTTGAGGCCAGCCTGGTCTACAGAGAAAGATCCAGGACAGGCACCAAAACTACACAGAGAAACTCTGTCTTGGAAAAACTAAAAAAAAATTTTAAAAAAATTTAAAAAGTTAGCCATTTTGATTCTGATCTGGATGAGTAAAATATTGAAGGGTTGATCTAAAGAGTGAAGACATGTCTGTCATAAATATTCTAAAATTTAGTCTTTGTGAAGAGATTAAATTACCAGGCAGAATTAGCACATGTGCATGGAGCCTAGAGTATGAACAGACTATATTTCTGTGCTTAGGAAACCACTCTCTCACTCTTTAGATTCCAGGACGGTAATTGCAACATTATAAAGCTGAGTACAATGCTAATATCACCATTATAAGATCTGACACATGAATAATCATTTAAAGCCATCTTTCCAAATAGATCTGTGTCAGCTGAACAACCCACCGTCTTCAAGACAGAGAAAATGCCTCTCTTCTTTTCAGTGGGATAACAACTTGAGTAAGGTTGACTGTTTCAAGGTAGACCATTCTCTAAGCCAAAAATAAGATGGAAAGGAAAGGGATACTCCATATTTTAGTGCGGATAAAAAGTTTAGCATTTTAATGAGAAAGCTCTGGACTTTAAAACATGCTCTGAAATCACAAGGACATTTATTCAGAAGACTGTCTAAGAGGCAAATCCTAAGGGGAGAGAAACTGGGCACATGTGATCTCCTGGCATTAGATTCGTGTGTTCATCCATTTCAAGTAAGAAGAAGACAGACATTTTGATGTTGTAGAGCCTAACGGTCTTCCTAACTCTTCCCAACTCAGCTCTCCACATTTCTGAAATGTCGGGCTCACCTTGTGGGAAAGGCATGAGCAGCCTTTCCAATCCATAATTGTTTTTCTTTTCTTTCAATAAAACATTTGTTTGTACATGTGTGTATGTGTGTGTCTGCATGAGTGTATCCATACTAGTGTTTGTAGCTACACACACTTCTGTATGTGGAGGCCAGAAAAAGTCAGATCACCCCGGGGCTGGAGTTATAGGCATTTGGGGGATGCCTGGTTTGTGTTGTGGGTGCTGGGATCTCAACTCAGGTCCCCTGATTGTATAGCAAATGCTCTTAACCACTGAACTCTGTCTCTCTCCCACTGCCTTATTACCATCAGTTCTATTTTTTTTTCTGGGTCATCAAGACAATTTCAAATAAAGCATATTTCCTAGAATTTTTACACATTATAGATCCAATGAAGTCTCAACAATGTGTTTGGGCTATCACAATCAGTATTTCTGTGTCATACTCTGAGAACAGTTTCTGCTTGTTATTTCCCGAGGCACACAAGGAATGCCTGCATTTTACTTGTACCATTTTAAAGGATGCCTTAGCTTGCATACAGAAACATCTGATAATTTATACATTTTCAACAGGAACTCTTGCTTTGGAACACACGTAAACTCACAAACCCCACAATTTTTTTTTTTCTTTCTCTCAGATTTCAGGCAACAAGGGAGCCAGAATATCTGGAATTTGTATAACCCCAAACTGTGTTTTCCTAACTAATCTTGGCTAGCTTAAAACCCTGGAAAGTCACAATTCACTTCTCAGGCGATTGTCCCGGACAGCTCTGCAGCAGCAAAGCCGAACAGGATATCCAGCTATTGAAAGGGGCCATGGCCCAGGTGGCCTGCTATGCAGCTGTGGAGGGGCCTCCAGAATGGGGCTGCTCTTGCAGGAAGACTTTGCTTTTCCTCTGTTTTCATCTAGGGAAGAGAACGTGGTCACGATCCACAAGCACAGCTTGCATACGCAGCAGTCTTCCCTCACGGTTAGCGTAAATCACCAGAGAATAAATCATTTAGGAGAAGCCGGACGCCTCCACGCAAGCAGCTATTTGACTATGGAAAACAGCTTCGACTTTAATATCGCACTGAAGAAGACGTAACGTTGCAGCTGGGAGACCACTTAGGATCTATTGCTAAGTCCATGAGTGGGAAAAAAGCAAGGCTGTAAGGATGAAATAGATGGATTCTCTGACCTCCATGTTAGGTAGGGATTCTCACCAAGGACCAGGTCGGCTTCATGATGCCCTGTTTCTCTTTCTATGTATTTTAAGTTTTTGAGAAAAATGATGAATTTTATTCAGCATAGAAGATCCTTGAGGCATTCTTACTCGGAAGTCTGTTCATATTTATGACATACTTTTGAAATAAACCAGGAGCTACCACGGGGAGAGTGGTAGAAAAAAACACGTTTCCCTACGTGGCACTGATACTCACTGTCATTTCAAGTTGGTCATGAAATACTTTTCATTTTAATTTTTCTGTGAAGTACTTGGAGAAAAGGAGAAAGCATATTTGTATTTAAAAAAAAAATGGATTGTTCTTCAAATCTGAGATTTGTATCTTAGCTCCTATAATTAAATGTGTGTTCCTATAATTGTGTACTTGGTATATATGTAAGTTTTGTTTTATAGTCTTAGTACTAAAGAAGTGTTAATTTGACAGAAACTTGATTTTAGAACAGTGATACATGGTAATTAGGCATACAAATAAACATGATAAAGGGATAAAAAGTGAGCTATGAGAATTTAAACACTTCACCTTTCTTTTAATCACTATCTGGGCATACATCATTTTAAAAGTATGAACATTACATTTTTGTTGCTTTATTTTCTAAGAATATTGATTGACATTTATTTACTGTGAATTTTTTGGAAATTATCAAACCGAATAATTTATAATTACAATATCTGAAAATATTACCATGTCAGAATATAATTAATAAAGTTGTAACAAAGATATATTTTTTATAAACATGAATGGTGCATAACAATATTGTTTCCTAAATTCATTTCAATTTTGAAAAAAATATCAATTTTTTTTTAAAAGAAAGTTATGCAACAGTCACAACTTGCTTAAAAGAATCAGCTCTTTGTTGGTGAATAATGTTTATGAAGAATTCTGAATCAGTTTACCCTTTGAAGGACGTGAACATGATTCACCATTACATGAAAGAATCTGATCCCCTGTGCTGTGGTCAGTGGGATGCATTTCATTTCAATGCTGATTTCTCTTTTCATTGAAACGTACTATTTAGTAAAAATATGAAGGACCCAATTCTAGAATCTGAAAATTTTGTCGTAAATTAGTATAGAAACATATCTCAGTGTGATATTCTAGTTTTTATCATTCATCCTTAATTAAGTAAGCCATATTATATTCATTTTAATTATATTGTGTCTAGGAACTAACTGTCTGGAGAGCAACTACTCAGAAATCCAGAAGAATTTTTCATTTTCCAATGTAGAAAAATCCACCATAAATTTCATATCCCTTACCAAACACTCTCTCTCTCTCTCTCTCTCTCTCTCTCTCTCTCTCTCTCTCTCTCTGTCTGGGTGTGTGTGTGTGTGTTTTGTGTGTGTGTATCTGTCTGTCTCTCTGTATGTGTATATGATAGATTCTTACATTTTATAGTTTATTTTGTAATACATCATACTTAAAATTTTTCAATTCAAACTGGCCAGTGGTGGTGCACACCTTTAATCCAAGCACTCGGGAGGCAGAGCTAGGCAGATCTCTATGAGTTGGAGGCCAGCCTGGTCTACACAGGACAGACACCAAAGCTACACAGAGAAACTCTGTCTCGGAAAAATAAAAAAAAAAAATTAAATTTAGAAAACATAAAAATGTATCCAGAAATCTCCTACTGAAATAAAAACAAACAGTAAAAAAGGACTTTTTCTTTAGTCATGTCAGAGTCTGAGATCTTATGCTAAGGTCTTTCATCCATTTGGGGTTGATTTGTGCACATGACCAGAAATAGAGACTTAGTTTCATCCTTCTACATGTGAATATTCAGTTTTGCTAACAACCTTTGTGAAAGATGCACATCTTCCAAAGTATGTTCTTGGTATTTTTGTCAAGATTCAGGTGGTTATCTATTTGTAGGTTTAATTCTAGGTCATTATTATATTCTATTGATCTACTTTTTTTTTGATACTATGGTTCTCTAGTATAACTTGAAATCATTATTGTACTACCACTATCGTCTTTGTCCAGAATTCCTTTGGTTATCTGGAGTCTTTTGTGCTTTGAAGTAGGACAGGCCCATAGGGTCAAGGAAATCCAGTCAAACCAGTTGCCAAGGCATTCACATAATGTACTTCCTTATGAGCCAACCTGGAGTCTGCCTGAGGACTTAGCAACAGGTGCTGTCAGAGTTCCTGATTGTGCCCAGCCAATGAGGGACAACCATGCAATGCCATCAGATTGGGACACAGCTTGGGTGCTGGGAGGAAGGTATATAAGGCCTTCCCATTACTGAATAATCCTGGTGTCTGTGTCATTGATGCCATCCATGCCTTCTCACCCCATCCCCCAAGGGAGCCGTTAGGATCCAGCAACAGTGCTTCTTTGTAAAGCTTAGTATTTTTTATTTTTATTTTTCTGGTTATGTGGACAATGTGTTGGAATTCTGACAGGGATCACATTAATCTTAAAAGTCTCTTTTGGTATTGTAGTTACTGTCAATAAACTAATTCCACCAGTCCATGAGCAAGAGAGAGCTTGTCTAGTGTTCTCTTCAGTTTCATTCATTATAAAGAGTTCTCCCTTCCTTGATTGACTGTTCTTAAACCTATTGTGATTGAAATTATTTTGCTAATTCCTTTTTCAGCATGCTCATTATTAGGTAAAGAAAAGCTATTGTTTTGTATGTTACTTAGTAAACATGTTTATTAGGACTAAGGTATTCTGATGGAGTCTTTAGCATCTCTTATGTGTGGCATCATATCATCTGCAAGTAGATATAATTTGACTACTTCCTTTTCTTTTTTTATCCCTTTGACTTCTTTCTACCCTCTACTTTCTATTCTAGCTGAAACTACAAGATGCTGCTTAGTAGGAATGAAAATAGTGGACAGTCTTGTTCCGTTGCTGATTTAGTAGAAATGCTTTGACTTTCTCTTCATATAGTATGATAGTAACTAGAGGTTTGCCACTTTTGGCCTTTATTAGGTAGAGATATATTCCTTCCATACTTAATGTCTTCAAGGCTTTTATCATGAACAGCTGTTGGACTTTGTCAAAGGCTTTTTATGCTTTTACAGAAATGAAAATGTTATTTCTGTTCTTGAGTCTACAAATGTGATGTACTAGCTATATAAATTTGCACATGTTGAACCATTTTTGCAACCCTACAATGAGGAAGCCCCCTTGATTGTATTGAATGATTTCATTGATGTGTACTCAGATACAGTTTTTTTTAACTTTCCTATTGATTTACATGTATTCTTTTGATATAAATATTAATCCTTTTTTATTATTAAGAAATTTTCTGTTCATTTTGCACACCAACCACAGGTGCCCCTCTCTTCCCTCATCCTGCCCCCCAGCCTTCCCTCTCCCAACCTACCTCACATTCCCACCTCCTCTAAGGCAAGGACTCCCATGGGCAGTCAACAGCATCAGATACAGTTTTTTAAAGTTATATTGATATTTCTTTCACCTATACTTTTCAAGAAGATTGTATAATATTATTTTATTGGTATTATTATCTAGTTTTGATAACAAGATAACACTATATTCATAAAATAAGTTTGAAAGTATTTGATTGTGTTCTATTTTATGGACTAGTTTAAGGAGAAATGATATTATTCTCTGATAGAATTCAACACTAGCTCCGTCTGGTTCTGGATTTTTTTTTTTTTCTAGTTTGGAGACATTTTATTATTTCTTCAATCTCGGTGCTTATTATAGATCAATTTATGTTGATTACATCCTCTTGGTTTAATAATTATAGATCATGTTTATCTAGGAATTCATCCATTTTTCTAGATTTTTTGCAATTTATAGGGATTCAAATTTTCAAAAACGCTCCAGTGGTGCTCTGAATTTTGTTGCTGTTTACTGTAGTGTCTCTTTTTTCATCTCTAATTTTATTTATTTGTATCTTCCTTCTCTCTTAGTTGGCTTGGCTACAGCTTGTCAATTTCTTTTATCTTTTTAAAGAACAACTCTTTTATCCTCCACTAGTTCTTTGCAGTTTTCATTTCCAGTTTACTAATTCCTTCCTGACCTTTATGCTTTCTTTCCATTTATTGATTTGGGATTTGATTTGTTCCATTTTTCTGGGAATTTGAGATTTCTCTGGTTGGTTTTTTAAAAAGTCCCCTTAGAGCCATTTTGTATTATACTACAGATTCTGTTGTGTTTTTATTTTCATTTCATTTCTAGGGTTAATTAATTTCTTCTTCTAATTTCTTTGATGACCCATTTACCATTCACTAATGTGTTCAATCTCCATGTGTTCATATATGCCTTATGATTTCTCTTTTATTTATAGTTTATTCTATCATAATTAGTTTACTCAAAATTATTTCAATATTTCTGTACTCATTGAAAAATGATTTATGTCCTAAAATTTAAATCTTCCACAGACTGCTGAAGAGTAAATACTTGGCAATTTGGGGATAGAATACTCTATAGATCTCTGTTAAGCCCATTTGACCTACATTGTTACTTAAATCTGGTGTTCCATTGTTGATTTTCTTCCCCTCTGAATAACTTGTCTTTGGGTGAAAACAAAGTATTGAAATAGCACATTATTACAGTACTGAGGCAAATGTGCCCTTTTTTTCTGATAGTATTTGTTTTCTGAAATTAATATTCAATATTTGGTGTCTGTATGTTTAGAATCATATCTTCCTGAAGAATTGTTTCCTTAATCAATATAGACTGGTTTTCTTTATTTCTTTCCTTTAATTTGTTTGATTCTTCCAAACCTGTTTGCTTTCTAGTTCTGTTTGCTTAAAAAATCTTTCTTATTCTTAACCCTAACACAGTGTTTATTTGCTAGTGAGGTATGTTTCTTATAGGAAATCTATAGTTGAGTCCTATTTTTCCATCCCATCTGTGAGTCTGTGTCTTTCAATTGAAGAATTGAGTCCAGTAATACTCAGAACTGTTGTCAAAAGGAAGGCATTTATTCTTCTCATTTCATAATCCACATTTGTTCATTTGTGATTCTAGTATGTTTCTGTTATCTGCTGTCTCTTGGATATATTTTTCTTTTTTTTTCTCTGTATAGGACTTTTACAAATATCTTCTGTTGTGCTGACTTGATGGTTATGAACGGTTTTAGTTTGTATTTGTCCTGGAAAGATTTTTGCTGTCAACTTTGAAGACTAACTTAACTAGATATCGTAATCTAAACTGGAAGTCACTGTATTTCAGAGCTTTAAATACATTATTCTATGCCCGTGAGTTTCTGAGGAGAAATTCACAGCTGTTCTGGTAGTTTTGCCATCATATAAAATTGGTGATTTTCTTTTGTTGTCTTCAATATTATTTATGTTTCTGTGTTCTGAATGTTTTAAATATAATATGATATAAAAATTCTTCTTGTCATATCTGTTCATATTATAAATTCTTCCTCCACCCTGGATAGTCACCTATTTCCCTGGATTTTAGTAACTTTTCTACAATGATTTTTATTGACCGTTTTTCAATGTCTTTGGCTTAAACTCCTTGATTCCCCAAGATTCATGGGTTTTTGTCTTTGAGTAATCTGTTAACTCAAGTACAAAGTAAATTTCAGTTAAAATAAAGGCTCTCTCTTTTTTCTTAAACAGTAGTTCTGGTCCTTTACAGTCAGTCCCCACTGGAAGGACAGCACTCCTTAGTCAAACTGAGTTCTCTGAAATGGACAATGATCTCTTTCCTTCTCTCCTGCTTCCAATGTTTCTTTTCTCTTTTTTCCAAAACTAGTGTTCATCCAGCATCACTCACTTCACAGGATGGCTTCTCTCCAACAGTTCCCTGTATACTCTCCCCAAGAGTCTAGCAGTCTGTTTATGGGCATTAGCCCTCATGTTCCCCATAGATTGGCATTCTGCTTTATAGTGTATCCTAACTTGTTTGAACAATCCTTACAGGCAGACATTTACTTTTCTTCTAATTGTGGATATCCTAGAAGAGTTACAACAGTTTATTCTGTTGTATGTGAGAATTCAGACACTTATTTTTTTCACATATTCAATTTTAAGTTAAGTAGCCTGATATATTTGTACAAGTACGTCGTCTCATTTTTGTTTGCAATCTTTTTATAATTTTTTATTTCCATCTGGATTAACTTTCTTTGCTTATATTTGTTTTCTATTCATTCTCCGTATTTTCCAGAACCTTATTATTACTATTTGTCTTTAATATTTGGTAGTTATTAGTCATTTGTTTATTATGAATGAAGCATTTTCCCAGATGGTTGTTTGATAATAGCTTTTCAGCAGAAGGATGACTTCAGAGTTAGTAAACCTTGGGTTTCAAATGTGAATTCCCTCATTTACTAACTATGTGACATTTGTAAGCCATTGGGGATCAGCAAGATTCAATTTTAGCTCAAGAGAGGATAAGAATGGTAAAATCAGTTATCAACAAAAAAATGAAGTTGCATGTCTTGGAAAAAGAAAGTACAAAATTAAGATCACTGTTATCATTTAATATAGTATAACTATTTAGAAATTCATACAGTACTGAAGTACCATGAAATAAAATCTCTATAATGTCTCAGTTAATGTACAAAGGTTGCCAAAAGCAGAAAATGAGTGGAATCCTCAGTTGGACCACTGTTTCTGAATTATAGTAGCTTTTTTACCATGGATTTACTGAAATTTTCAATTGAAAAGTAGATACATAATAGTATCTTGCTTTGAAGGTATCGTAACAATAAAATAAAGTACTGTTTACACAGCACTTATAAGACAGTGCTTGACATGTAAACAATTCCAAATAAACACCAGCTTCTATAACTAAGAGGATAAAATATATTTTTTCTGCCTTTAAATGCTCTTCTATTGACTTGTGTTTTCTTGGGAGTTTAAATAGCATGAGAATTACTTTACCTTTCCAATACAGAAGAATTCAGCATCATAGACATTTCTTGGCTATATTTGTGTGGTAGAAGTTCAAATGACACACTAAGTTTTTTTTTATAAGGGAATATCACAGAAAATCTATTGATATGTTTAAATATTGCTACTTTGATATATAATACCTAAATACATGTTTGGAAATTTACCCCAGTGGAAAATATGATCATTTTCACTCTCATTCTTGCAATCTTTGAAATGAAAAGGACAGTCTTAGGAAAAATGATCTCTAAAACTTGGTTCCTACAAAAGACAGAGAGTTATCTCTCTATGGGAAGGCTTCATTTCAGCCTCTGGTAAGGCACAGAGTCCTGTAATCATACAAGGGAACATAGTCACTCAGGGGGTACCCAAGAAGTAAGAACTTAACCATGACTTTGTGTTCAGAAATTAAAATTGCTACATGACCCATTCAGATATATGCAATGGGAGGGAGTGAAAGTAACTGCACTGGCATTGGAGTAGTGACTCCCTGTGAATGGGCTGCTGTCATATCAGATATCACCTTTTCTAGATCTAAATATCCTAAGTAATCAATCATTTTCTCCGTCTTCTGGAAGATTTAGTAAACACTGTTAAATTACGTGTGTGTGTGTGTGTGTGTGTGTGTGTGTGTACACATGCCCTGGCATGCAAGTGGATGTCAGAGGACAACTTGTGGGAATCAGTCCTCTCCTTCTACTCTATGGGTCTCTGGAATTTAACTTAGGTTGTCAGTGTTAGTAGCAAGTGCCAGTGCCCCATGACCCATCTTGCTGGGCCACAAACACCTTTGAAAATTGCATACTTTCCCTTTTCCAAGTTCAGTTGATTTGGGAATCAGTGTTTAAAGGTCATGGCAATTTCTTAATATGTAAATCTTGTCAAGATTTCTTTCCTGTGAAATATGCCTTCTCCTTTAATGGAAACATGTGTCCATATTACTTGCCTTACTTCTTTTTTTATTGCTTGGCTTCTCATGGGTTAGCTTTCCTCTGTATTCTTGATTGACTGGACCTGTCTTGTGCCAGGTAGTTAGACTCTGAAGATAATACTTTGATCCTTTTATTATAAAACTTTCCAACACTTAACTATAAATTCACGTACAGAATAGAGGCCTCTAGACTAACCCAACAGTTCTGGAGTAATCTCATCCTTATTATCCAGGCCTACTGGGCTAGCCCACGGTCTTCACTCTGCCATTATCCCCTGCATTCATTAGACTCAGTGTTATTACAGAAACCTAAGAGCCTCACCATCTGTTTATCCATTGTGCTTTATCCAGAGGTGAAATCCTTTATTCAGACTATACCTAAAATGTGTGTAGATTTAATAATGGCTACTCCTGTGTTAGGATTCTTAGCTATGTCTTATAGAAAGAGAGTAAAATGAGAATATTCTTATTTAGACACAATTATCATTTCTAACTCTTGGTATATTTCACATTTTCTCTTGGCAAATCCTTTTGCAGAAATGTGTAGCATAAAAATCTGTATGCATCATATTCTACTATGTAGTCCTTTATTGATATTAAAGTCTTAAATATTATTGAGGAGGGACTTTTATGTACCACCTAAATCAATTATACTTAATCTAGATTCCTTTGTGCATCACTGGGGAAATGCAGAGGCCATTGAGTTAAGTGTGATTTATATGAAGAAATACGTCAAAAAGGAAATGTTTTCCTTTCATGATATTAAATTCATCAAATAATAAAGGAAAAGGATCTCAATTTCCACTCTACATAGAAAAATACTATCCTTTGAGGGTGGAAAACCCTTTCCTTCCATGAAATGGCCCCAAGAGACAGCTGGTATATTCACAATATAGCAACCACTCTAGAGAGCAATGAATACAAATATGTACAACAAAATCTGTCACTCAGTGACTAACATTCATGTAGCATTGACAGAGAAATCAGCTTTATAATTCAAGCAGAATATCTATTTCCTTGGTGTGTTTCTGATTATACAGTATAAACAAAATATTAAAAGCCTAATTTCAGAGGCCACTGCAATTAGGAAGTAGCAGGAAATTCTGCTACTGTCCCCTTTGTTGGCTTAAGCAATACTGTTCACAGGGAGAGCAGAGAACACAGATGCATTTTTCAACAATGTTGCTTGTCGTGTCTGTGCCAGGGATCACTCTTTTCCCTGATATTTGTGAAACTATCTGTGCATTAGCAACAAATAAATGAGCAAGGCACAAAGGCATTGTGTAGTGATATTTTGTTGTCCCTACCCTGCCAGCTAAGTTTTTGTTGGAGCCTCTCTGCAACAAACTCCATAGGATTTTGGGCTCCAAACACCACAGGAGTTAGCCTCTTTCACATGCTCCCCTGTGCAGACAGCTGGCTCTCTGGTTGCTTCCCTTTGGCTTTCTTTGAGCTCCCTCCTCAGGCTGCTGTGACACCATCATCTGAATCATCATTGTTAGTAGATTTGGTGAGTCAATTGGGATTTCTTAATGGGAGAAATTAGTTAAAAGAAAGTTGTTTCCCACATTAAAAAGTGGAAAACTTTTTTATAATGGAGGGAGTTTGGTCTCTGTTTGATGATACGATTGACAGTCTGAGACTGGAACAATGAAATGAGAGAATAATTAATGTTGATATAATTTATGTAATGTCAATTATAAATATTACTTGTTTGATCATTTCTGTTTTATCATTAAAAATGTTGGTCAATATGAGTGCCAAGATAAAAGTGTTAGAAAAACTAGTTAGGACAGATCATAGAGATATTAAGACCCAGACAGAAGAATTTAAAGGAGAACAAATCTAAACATTGCATTATAAGGTTACAGAGAAACAGCCTAAGGCTTTCAAACAGCCAATCTTAATTTATCCAGTAACCTTACAGGAAATGCCAAATGATATATATCCCCATGACTGTGTATGAGCTGATTGGTCTCTTGTGCAAATGTTAGATTTGAGGAGATTCAAAGCAGCAATAGTCTCATATGGCATCCACTCATCTTTTGTGAAGCAGATGATAAACTCGTGGCCAACTTGTAATAGAATCATCCCTCAAGAATGGAGAGATTTGGTTACAGCAGTCTTAGAGGCTAGTCCTCAATTACAATGGAGGACCTGGTAGAAGGATGAGGCTAAAACCATTGAACAGTGAAGTAGGGCTAGAGGTAAGGAAATTTCCCAAGATCAACTTCTTGGAGAAGGCAATTATGCTGATATACAAAGACAATCCTTATATGATGACCACACCCTAATTTTATGCTGAATGGCAGCCTTGAAAGCTTGGGACAAAATTGAAGAAGTAGAAAAGAAAATTGAGTCATTTACAAAAGTTATACAGGGCCCAAAAGAAACCTTTACTCATTTCTTACAAAGGCTATCTTCAGCAGTAAATAGAATGATACCAAATTCAGAAGCTAGACAAATAATAATTGAGTCTCTGGCTTTTGAAAACACTAATGCACAATGCACACAATGCAAAAGGGTAATTAGGTAGTTAAAGGCAAGATAAGCACCCTTGGAGGTATGGATCCAAGATACAATTAATATTGAATTTCATGACCATGATAATGCTTGGATATAAGAGGTGATTTCCAGAGGTTTGAAGAAAAATAGCAATATTAAATGTCTCAATTGTGGTAAACAAGGTCATCTAAAAAGGGACTGTAAACAGGGTGTTCCTAGAAACAATGTTTTTTCAAGGGACAATGGCAACAGAATGCCCTTCCCTTCTGGAAGGTGCAGCAAAGGCAGACATTGGACTAAAGAATGTAAGTCAAAAAGGGACAGACAAGGTAATCCCTTGTCTTTGCCATCAGGAAACACCCTGAGGGGCCTCTTGCAGGCCCTCATGTCAAATTCCATTCAGTCCTTTCCTCTCACCATGGAAAAAAACTTCTCAGAGCAATTAAAGAGCCTAATGCCTATCTTGAGGTATTTAAAGATCTTTGGGTAAATAAGCATCCAAAGAAGAAGAGAGAACTACCAAGAAAAAAATTACCAAGAAAAGGAGTAATCTGACCTAATACAATCTCTGAAATCTCCAAAAAGATGATAGGATCCCACAACAACAATTCCACATGGACTATGAAAACACCACTAAGCTGACAAATACCACCTAAAGATTGGCTCTTGACTACAAACTGCTCAGGACAATTTTGAGATGGCTAGCTGAGATGATTCAGCCTCACAGATTATGGGACTTGAGACAAGCCCTGCACTTTCTTATTACCCTGAGACTGGACAGCAAATGATACAGCTGCCTCCCCCAGGACTTGACAATTAATCCAAAATTTCCTTTTCAGGATCCTCTAGAGATGCCTTCACCCCCAGATATCAAGAAGTAATTTTAAGAATACTATGCCCACATTCCCAAGAGGTGGGGTGGGTGGTTTTTGCCCTATCAATGGGTTATAGATGACTGTCATTGTTTAGGATGGTTGGTTACAAGTTGTTAATTGATAATGGTCAGGAAAAAAGTTAAACAAAGGAGATTAGATTTAGGGGTTTTGTTTGAAAAAGAAAAAGAAAAAAGAATATAGATATAAGATAAAAGGTAACTTATTGAATCTACTCTGAAAAGAAAAAAGGGAGAATATGGATATGATAAGATAAAAAGGTAAATTATTGAATATACATTTAAAAAGCAACTACTAGTTTTAAATATTTCACATTGGATTGGATTTTTGTATATTGTATACAAATTTTGTACATTGATACAAATTTGAGATTATTTTTGTTAGAACATACTGTACATACATTTCTAATCTTATTTAAGGTATTGTATCTGTACAACTCATTTAACAATGTAATGCAATTTTTGTAGCTGGAGTTTTCTCCTGTCCTGCCCAGCCTCATGGACTCCACAACAGCTTATAAAATAATCACTCAGAAGCTCATATTAATTAAACTGCTAAGCCATTAGCTCAGGCCTACCACTGTCTAGGTCTTACACTTAAACTCAGCCCATATCTATTAATCTATACCTTGCAACGTGGCTTGTGGCTTACTGATAACTTTCATCTTGCTACTCATCGTGGCAGCTGGCAGCATCATCTGACTCAGCCTTCTTCCATCCAGCATTCTCCTCTCTCCTTGTCCTGCTTACACTATCCTTCCTGCCTGGCTACTGACCAATCAGCATTTTATTTATCAATCAATCATAGCAACATATATTCACAGCATACAGGACATCCCACAGGAGTCCTTGAAAGTTATTCCAGTTAATTAGAATATGAAGAAATGTAAATGTAACTTATTAGTTATTACAATCAAACTTGTAGTTATTTTAGATATGTTTTCAAGGTCAAACAGATATATTTTAGATATACAGGTCATCTTCAAACACTACAAAGACCTCAGAATATGGCATTTAAGATGTTTTAATAACATAGATTTTTTTTATGATAATGAGGCATGTCTACTCCTGGCAGCACCAAGTTACTTCAAAGAAGATGATGGACATTGAAGATACTCCTTATGGAGTTTACTTTCTCTGTGGCAAGTTAGCCACTATGCAAGAAAGTGCCCTTGCCTTGGTTGCTGACAGTATGCTGTCCAAATGAGATAAGCAGGACACAAAAGAAAGGACTGCTAAATTTGCCAAGACAAGGTAGGAAGGCCCTTCAGAAAATCCTACTTTCAGATAAGTCTGTTAGACATGCTAGGCCTGTAGGCCGAAGATGTATGCCCCAACATTTCAGAGGAACCTCAGGCAGCCAGCTGTTTCTACCATTTCTCACATTTTTTGGAAGTCACTTATTTGAATTTCCTACTTACTCAGTTAATATTATTTCCTTCTCAGGTCTCTGAGGGAGTGGAGACTAGATAGTTATAGTTTTCCTTGTTAACAAATTCAGAAAAGAACCCACTAAAGAAGTGTAAAATGTATAAGTTTGAAAGACATCGAAAGATAGTTTTCAGTTAGTAAGACAAATTAGTATAGAAAGTGAATTAGATACACATTGGACTTACCAAAATAGGATTAATAATGGAGTATTTTCTCTGAATTTGTCAAATGTGTATGGACTAGACATTGTTAATGTAATTCTTGACTGTATATATTGTATATACTTATTGTATATAGTTTTTCTTATATTAGTTATAACCTTCTTTTACTATTTTAGAAAAAAATGGGGAAATGTGGTGATATTTTGTTGTACCCTAATAAAATTTGCCTGAAGATCAGAGGACAGAACAAGCCACTAGATTAAACATAGAAGCCAGGCAGTGGTGGCACACACCTTTAACCCTAGCACTTGGGAAGAAGAAATCCATCTGGATCTCTGTGAGTTTAAAGCCACTTGAACTACATTAGATTGATTCAGTCTAGGAGAGAAACAGAGCCAGGCAGTGGTGGCACACACCTTTAAACCTAGTACTTTGGAATCATACACCTTAATCCCAGCACTAAGAAGGAAGTGATATGGCTGGGCCAAGAAAGGTATATAAAGCATGAGGAGACAGGAACTAGAAGTCTTTTCAGCTGGAGCACTTTTTGGCTGAGGACTCAGAGACATTCAGTCAGAGGATTCATGGAGTTGGCGAGGTGAGACGTGGCAGTGGCTTGTTCCTTTGTCTCTCTGATATTTCAGCATTTACCCCAACATCCGGCTGCAGGTTTTTTAATATAAGACCATTTTAGATTTCAAGCAACAGCATTGCATTTTTTTTTATCTTTTACTAGCATAATCCAAAGAACATGTCTAGTCTAAGATGATGCACTCAGATGAATAGCTTTCATGATGTACCTTATAAGCACCAGCTTTCCATCCAGGTCATAGCACTGAGAAAATCAAGTTATATAGAATACCCATCAATTTACTCCAGTAAGCATGAAGCAATTTGCTTGGTATTGTGATTGGAGAATCGTTATCAAATGTATTATTAACTCAGTACCAGAACCATATTCATTACATGAGCAAATTTACTTCTTCAAAAGTTATTACATGAAAACTTTTACAGCATAATGTATTTGTTTTAGGCATGACCATCATTTGAGAGTAAATAAGAACAGGTAAATATTCTTACTTTATTTAGTGTTAATACCACAAACTTTTTCCAAAGAATGCCCAATGCACAGACTTCAGATACCCACTATTATTTCTTATTCTTCATGCACGAGTAGTTCTACCAGCATTTTAGATGAATTATGGCTACAAAACAAAAAGACATCCCCTTTCCTGATTGAAATACAGTGTTCAAATGGATGGTGAGTTTCTGCTTCTTTTTACTGGTGCGGCAACCTTAATGAGGCAACGTTGTCACTGAGACGCATACCTTGATGTCATGGTATTTTACAAGCTCTTATTAGCTGAACCATCTCTCCGGCCCCAAGTTCTAGTGTTTTAACTACAATATTCAGTGTCAACATAAACATCTTTGCCATGTCTGGTCAAGACATTTGTGATTTGTGTCTCACTAGTGCCTTGCAAACAAATGTCTAGGCAGAATAGCAGCTAGCAGGTCCGGGAGCATCTGAGTGGTCTTAGTCAAACCCATCCATCTCCTTAGCCCTGGGTCTCATCACCTGTGAAAGACACAGGCTGCCTGCCTGGCCCCCTATACTGAAGAATATAAAGAAAATAAAATGTAAGATTATTTCCTTTGAAAGGATGAAACAGGCCCTGAATTCAAATGCATAAATTCTCACTCTTAAAAAAAAAAAACTAAAATGTTGAGTTTCAAATGAAAAATTATTTCTGCCTAAGTTCTCCCTATATTTTCGCCATTCACAAGCATTGCAACTCAGCTCAAGATCTGCTTCACTCAGGGAACTTTCTCAGTGGTACAGCAGCCACTAAATTTTGTTAATAACTCCAGTCCTAGGGTATCCCCTGGCCCCTTCTGACATCCATGAGAACCAGGAGTGCTCCTGGAACACATGTATACAGGCAGGCTAACATTCATATACATAAAATAAAAAGTAAGTAAATATTTCAAAAAGGAATCTGCACCAGACTTTTTCTTTTAGGCCACCAACCAGCTCCTAAATTATGATACGAAGACTTATCAATGCTCGGCCTAGCTTAGGCTCATTTCTGGCTAGCTCTTTTAACATAAATTAACCTGTTTCTCTTTTCCTTTTGCCTCAGTGCATTTTATTTTTCCTTTTTAAAAAAACGTAATTCTTTATGGGTTCTTTGGAAATTTCACATATGCACCCCAATCTGGCTCACTTCCCGTCCCTCCGTATCCAGTCCTTACCCCTGCAGTATGCCCCACAAATCAATTAAAACAAAACAACCCCCCCAAATGCACCTCACTCCTCCATCTTTCCAACACCTCTTCATTCATCCTAGTGGCGTTGGAAGCTGCAGTGTGTCACTCAGTATACCCCTTTTGTCCAATCAGCCCCACCTGCAAAATGTTGGTTTCTGGTACACCATCATCACTGGGTTGGGCCCGTATCAAAACTCCTCTCGTATATGTTGTTGTTGTACCGAGTCATGGAGATTCTGCAGTTATTATTCTGTAGGACCAGTCCATTTGTGCACCCCAGCAGGTCAAAGATGAGGCAGCTGTTAGGGTTTGACCAACACAAGGCCCAGGATGTGGGTCTGGATGGTAGTTGAGCTGTTTGGTCTGGGTCATTGGGACCACACCTTCAGGTGAGGAGCAGAGCCAGCTCTCCTAAGCCCGTTGTACACAGTAGGGTCAACTCTCCCTGTTGGGGTGGACATCATCATCTTTCCTGCTACAGTGTCCAGTGAGGGGCAAGGCCAGCTAATCCAGGGCCAGTGAGGGACAGGGCTGGCTTATTTCACTGCTTCTCATGACTGCTAACTGGCAGCTGCCTGGCATCTCCTTCATTATCTCCTCTTTCTCCTTCTCTCAATCCTCTTCAGCCTAGATTTCTCCTCCTGTTTATTCTCTCTTTCTGCCAGCCCCATCTATCCTTTCTCTGCCTAGCTACTGACCATTCATTTCCTTATTAGACCAATCAGATGTCTTAGGCAGGCAAGGTGAAACAAATGTAATACATTTTTACATAACTAAACAAATGCAGCATATACAAAAGTAACACACCTTTACACAGTTAAAAATATTCTTCCGCATAAAGAAATGGAACACATCTTTGCCTAGTTAAAATAATATTACACAACAGTAATCAGCTAACTTTTGTTATCAGTGGGCTTAGATCTCATTAGAATGAGATAACATTTCTGTGGAGTCAGTGCATACCACATGTTCAGGGACTTGGAGAATGTTGATTAATGAAATATTTTCTTGATTGTTGAAAAAAATAACTCACCTATGGTCATTAGTGCTACTAGAATGTCACATAGTATGTTATGTAACATGAAGTATTTTTAAATGCCTAATAAAAATGAGAAAGAAAAAATATTCTGTTCTACTGAAAAGAATAATGATGCCAGGTGTGGATGCACATCTTTAATCCTAACACTCAAGAGGCAAGGGCAGGTGGATCTCTGTGAGTCTGAGGCCAGCCTGGTCTAAGGAATGACTCAAAGGATAACCAAGGCTACAAAGTGAGACCCTCTCAAATAAGTACATAAATAGAAGAATAATAAATGTATCAGTTTTTTATGAAAAGACATCATAATCATACCATAATTTTATTATCAGTTAATGAAATTCAGATTTTTCAATTTTATTATATTAATATATTCATTGTGAAGTGTTACTATTCAAAATATATTCAATGTTCTTTAAAACTCTTCTATCAGTTTTTAATTACAAGATGGTATTTCATATTAAACTTCCAATATATTGCTTTTGATTGAATATATAATGGAAAGAACATAAGCTTATTGTACCTCCCACAAAGACTTTTATGTGCCCAGCACAATTGTTGATGTATAGGAATACATGGAAAAGCCTTTATGCTCATATTTTCATTACTGCCGTAACGGTGTGGCACCATTCTTAATTATAAATGGGCTGATAAACAATGACTTCGTAATGTCTTTCAATATGTGCAGGTTTTCCTGCTTGGTAGGTATTGTAGATAAGAGGCCTATTAATAATGCCATATTAGGGCTTCCTGTTGGAGGAAAAAAACATTTCATAAAAGGAGTAGAGATTAGGTCTCCCAAATATTGAGATAACTGCACTATTAAGACAAATTTATCCAGAGAATAAATGATGTTTCATACTTTCTACTTGAATTGCTGTCTGGACCATTCCTACCACTCGTGGGGAAAGAGCATGTTTATTAGCTAATTCTTTATCAATACAAACTAAAGATAATGCAGCATGTCTACTTGGATAATGCATGTCTTAAGGAAGACTTTTAACTTATGGGCCAAGAATGTTATAGCCCAAATTGGGAATTGAGGACCAGCAAGATGGTTCAGTGAATCAGAGTGGCTGTGAGCAAGCCTGATGACTGAAGTTTGATTCCTGGGTCTCATAGTGTGGAAGGAAAGAATTGATTTCCACAGGTTGTCCTCTGACCTCCACATGCCTACAATGGCATGTCTGTCTCTCTGTCTCTCTCCTTCCTTCTCTCTCTCTCTCTCTCTCTTCTCTCTCTCTCTCTCTCTCTCTCTCTCTCTCACACACACACACACACACACACACGTATGTATATACAAAATAAGTAAGTGAAATGTCATAAAAACAAACAAACAAATAAATAAATAAATAAATAATCAGAGAGTTGACGGGGGTGGTGGTCAGTAATTACTTAGGCCAATAACTACAAGCTCAAACAAAGTGACACAGCACAGCGTGAGTTCTACACCCTCTGCAGTGTGTAGTGGCTCTACAGTTTCAGCTTCAGCCCCTGGCTGACATCACAATAGCACATAGTAGGGGTGCTATTTTTCAAAAGAAGGCAGAGTGTTGTTTTAATGTGAATCATGAACTGTTTCCATCATGTCTTATGTCAGCTGTGTTCTCTGCAGGTCATTTTGTTTCTTCAACTACAAAATTACTAATATACTGAGAGGAGGCACTAAGAACCTCATTCCAGTTCTCCTAAACCTTAGCTGAGAGCCTAGCACAAAGCTATCAAGGGATAATGTTAGCTGGTGGATATCCGGACTGCTCTGTGATTTCCAGGGCTGAGTAGATTGCTCTCTATAGAGTTAATATTCAAAACTTAAAAAAATACAGCATCTTATATTTAAAAGAATTTATAGGAATCTCAAGACAGAGTGGGTCCGTGGTCGATGGCAGTTGAACTGGCAATAATAAGACACAGCATGTTTCAGCAGAACATTAGTGCCAGAATTCAGAGAACAATCATTAGTCTTACTGGAAATGTAGACACACACTAATGGAGTATAGAAACACATACAAGAACACAAATTATTTAGAACTAGTTCACTATGAATAGCTGTTTAGTACTTCATATGAAAAATGTAATGTTAAACATTCAGTAAGGAATGTAAAGTTGTATTTTTGGAGAAAAGAAAGATTTAAAACTCTCTTTACCAAAATATAGCCTTACAGTGGTCATGGTTGTGATTTAAATGAATAATGTAAATAAAATGAATTATTCTAAGTTGCACTGTCTTAAGAGGGAAAGGTCGCAGTCACTTCTGATTTTTAACACCTTTGCAAGCCAACATTTTAAAAGCTGAATAAAATAAGTAAGATTAATTTTAATACAAAAGTTTATGTAACCTAATATATTCAAAACATATTCCTCAACTAGTAATAAGATTGATATGTAAGTTATTTCACAGTTTTAGTTTTTGAGGCCCAATTAGCATTCTATATTTCCGGCATATCTCACTATGAACAAGTCATACTTAAAATATCCCAAAGCTCTCAGTATAGCACAGGTATGTATGTTTTTTCATGCATACTTAATAAAATCTAAAATTGATGGTGCTATCTCCATGAATGAATAATGGCCAGAGTTTCTGGGAAAATATTAGCCCAGTGGATTTAATATAACTCAAAACTGTCCTTTTTCTCATTTAAAATGCTGTTAGAATTAGGCCTACAGTTCCCTCATCTAGGTTTTGTGTTCTCTTAGTGAAATGCATGTCACACATGAACTCACAAAATGCTTCAATCAGGAGTTCTATTTGTAGACCATTATCTTTTTTCCATTGTGTTATGAAGGCTATTATAGCTACGTTCCCATAGAGTAAATGCTTCCCCTTTATTTATCTTCTGAAGTTTATTTTTGGAAACTAGATGTGATGAGCAAAACCCAGATGCATTGTCACAGAAACAATTCAAACTTACTGTCCAGTCCACATCCAGAAAGAGTTGGAGAATTAGCAATGTATGCACAGAATTGATGATATAAACTGATTTTCTTACTTGTGCATGTTACAAAACTGAACTCTCACTCTAATACAAAGTGAGCAGGATATCACATGTAACACTCATTGCCATAAACAAGGAAATACCTGAAGTAAATATGAAGTAATTGATATTATCTTTTATAGCAGTGGATTCAAGGACATTCTTATGTAAATGGCATGGGAAGGAGGAATCAAGGTGGCATTTCTTTTACAATTTTCTCCTCCCTCACTTTAAATGATTGCCACTTGAAACATTACTGTTAGAAAAAAAGCTGGTATTGAATCTGAGGGTGAATGGGATAAAGGTTCCTGTGCGTGCGTGCGTGCGTGCATGTGTGTATGCGTGCGTGTGTACTTTGGCATGCATCGTTTTTATGTTTACACCCTCCCCCATTTGTTGAGGCCAGAAGGAAAGGAAAGAGCTTGTGCAAAAGAAGAAGAAGAGCTGCTGTGAAGGAAATAGGGTGTGAACTCTTGAGTGAACAATGAAGACCATGAGTGCTTTCTGTGACTTAAGATAGTAAGTAGGATTAATTTCACCGAGGGCCCAGCAAAGGCCTTCAGGAGTGCTTATCACTGCCCTTCAGAGAGGAAGTAGCCATTTTTTTGTTGTCGTAAAACAAACAAACAGTGCTGGGTTTTGCAGTGCTGAGCTAAGAGCTGCCTACTGTATCTCTCTGTGATTTCAAACCTCCTCCCTGGATCCAGCAGCAGGTGTGAGGGAACTGAAAACAAAGTGTTCAAACTAAGGAATTCCTTCCTCTTTGAAGATCCTCGTTACTGTTAGAGTTCTTGGAAAGGCAGGGCTGAGGTCAACAGCATCATTCCCAAAGATAGCTGCCAACTGGCAAGCAGTTCTCACGGTCATAGAGAGTCCAGAGACTGAAACACACTTCTCATCCTTTATTTTGAAGTATAATAGCTTGCATTTGCTTGTGAGAGCTGAATCCTGACACACAAAATGTTCCATCTTGATTAAGGAAAGAAAGAGAAAGAGAGAGAGAGAGAGAGAGAGAGAGAGAGAGAGAGAGAGAGAGAGAGAGAGAGAGAGAGGAGAAAGAAAGGAAGGAAGAAAGAGAGAGAGAGAGAAGAAAGAAAGAAAGAAAGAAAGAAAGAAAGAAAGAAAGAAAGAAAGAAAGAAAGAAAGAAAGAAAAGAAAGAAAAGAAAAGAAAAAGAGCTAGCAAGTTTTACTGTGATTTTCGGTAAAATTTGCGGAGTGGGAGATAACCCACCAGAACCTTAGAGATGCTAAACTGTTGTACCCAGAGTCCCCCCAAAGACCACTAAGAGACTGACTTCAATGCAAAGGCAAAGAGTCTTTTTACGAGTTAACTCGGGACTCTTCATCCATCTGACGCAGCAGCAGAGCAGGAGAGACCCCGAGTAGCAATGGGGCAGCGTTTTTTTTTTAAAGCAAGGGCGGGGCTTGGGGTCTACAGACTACATAGGAACAAACTCAGGATTGGTTTACACAGGTGGCAATCATGTTAGTAGTTTTTAATTGGCTAGGGTTAGTTGGGAGCTACAATTACCATTTTGGGGCAGACCTGGACAAGTCCCAGGCTTTGCCCTTGAGCTGCCATGGAGGCTGGTTGGCCTAGCACATACTGACTGTGGGGGCTGACTCAGTGGCTCAGGCTCTGTCCTTGACTCATGCCCGTAGCTCTAAGTTGGTGAGGGGACCCAGACAGTAAACAACTGGCTGAACCTTGAGCAGTAAGAGTACGAGTACTTGCAGAAATGTTGCTATTGCAAGGACTATGTCTTTTGTTCATGGCCCTCCCAGAAACTGCTTGCTCAAGTCTCAGGAAACTGAAATTGAGTCCTGATCTCTGAGAGAAGATTGAGCAGCCTGTTATGGCGCCTGCTTGGTCCTTTCGAAACTATGAAGTGGGCCTCATTTTTCAGTAAGTAATTTATCCAGTTCAGAACCCCCAAAGCACATCAGAAGCAGAAGCTCTTTTAAATTGTGTGGTCCTGTTTCCTCTCTTCTGGTCCCTCTTCCTCAGAGAGAAAAACTTGCCAAGGAAATGTACACATTACAGACTCCACATACACAAGCTGGGACTCCGGTACACAGTGAAAGGCATTCTGTAGGTCTACAATGTGTTCTTGAGTAGGTTTCATGTTAATGTGGTCATTCGTGCTCAGTTCTCAAGGGAATTCCCACTAGATTGTTGGAGAATAGAGTCACTTGGTTTGTGAAAATCTGGAGAGCTGTAGGGGGTGTGTGCATGACACTGAGAATAGGAAATGTGAAGAGAAGGGAATGAGACTACCATTGTCAACTAAAAAGAATTTTATTCTTTCAGTGATAGTTGATCTGAGAGGACTTACTAGGAACCAGCAGCTTTTCTTGAATACGATGTGAATCATAGTGCTCCCTGCAGGAATGAGATACATCAATACAGCCTCCTGAAGGATAAACAAGAGTCTTCCTCTGCCCTGTCTCAGACCCAAATGTAGATTCTCTTCACACACATATACACCACACAACACATGCACTCAGAGCCGTACAAACGCACACAAGTGGATATAACAGGTAAAACATGGTATATGAACAGAACACACACAGACACACAGACACATACACACACACACCATTTTCTGTGAGTATTTGACATTATTTTTCCTGATAATTTTCTATGGAAAAAAAGTCTCACCATTTACCAAATGTTAGATTTTTAAGTCTTTCTAAGGCAATCATTTATTTATTTATTTATCCTACCAAAATAAGGATAATGATCATAATTCTATACATGTCATTGTAAAAATTAGATGATGCAAAATTATAAAATATATAAAAGTTGCTAATAAGTGATAAAAGACTCAGTAAATAGTAGAAGTCTTCCATTTGTTTCTACACTGCTAGTAGAGATGTCCGCAAATGCTTCTATTTCACTTATGGAAGTATTTTGAAAGAATAATATCCTGAGCTAAATTCACAATTTAGCGTGATGATTATTGCATTGATTTTCAACTCTGCATTATACATCTTTTTATAGAATGCTCTCTAAAGCTTTCTTACCCCACAATTGACTGGATAATCTAGACCTATCTGTTTCCAGTTACAGAAGCCACTGGTAGGCTGAGGAGTAAGCTGGCTTCTGGTAAATACATAAAAATGATTATATACATAAAATAATAGGCATAGTTTATATATCTTACTTGTATATGTTTAAAGAAAAGTAAACAAGACTGGACTATGTGAAATCACTAGTGGGAAGAACACTCACCAATGTCCAGAGACCTCACAGGGAAAAAGTCAAATATTGTCACAGATACTAAGTTTATGCCAAGAAAAAAGTGAAAAGACATGCAGATCACAGAGGTATTTAAACAGCCATGCTAAAAGAGATAATTTGCTGAATGCCCACAAATTTATTTTTAGAGCTGTTTTTATGTTCAATTACGCTTCTTTATAATATTGCTGGACACCAAGTTGTTACTGAATAGGCCCACTGGGTTACTGTCCCCTTGGCTTTGTAATTTTCAGGTCTGAGACTTTGGCATTTCCCACCTGTGATTTTCTCCGGGCTGGTCAGAGTCGGCTGTGTGTCAGGTGCAGTGAAAATGATTATCTACACTGCAGGCTACCTGATAAAGAGCCAAGGGAAAACAGCGGTGAGACCTCTGGGAGTCTGTCCATTAGTGAGTAAGAGAGCCTGTGATTAGCAAAATGTGCCTTATTATACAGTCTGATCCCCACAAATCAAAAGAGGTTTCTATCCAGTAAATATTTTCACAGAGTGTAACTACTGCAATCTGCAGGAGAGAAATACTAAGTGCTCGTAAGACTCATATAGTATTTTCCTTATTGCTTGGTTTTAGATGCTATCGAAGAGCAAAGACTAGTGAATGAATCAGCTTCCAGGGCAGACATCTCCTACATGACCCAGAGATGCACAGATCTGGGTAGGCACAGTCAGAGCCCCCAGCTTACAGCATTTCCTCCTCGTATTCTTCCCTCCATCCAAACTGCATTAAATTTGCTTTCAAGCTGCTCTTTCTAAAAGAAACCCATGGCAGTCATGTCTTATTACGATTCCTGGTTGGTTTCTCATTATTTACTCGAAAACCCAGCACCTAAGAGCAGCCACTTGGGAACTACTGTTCTCTCTCTCTCTCTCTCTCTCTCTCTCATCTCTCTCTCTCTCTCTTTCTCTCTGTGTGTGTGTGTGTGTGCGTGTGTGTGTGTGTGTGTGTTTCCTTACCTCCCAGTACTCACCCACCCATACTCCCGAGCTACTAAACAGCTCACATGTCCTTTTCAGAGATTACCCATCTCTGTCAATTGCTAGGACTGCCAAGGACAAGCCACAATCTATGTGGCTTAAACAACAGAATTCTATTACTTGACTACAATGGAGGCTAAAATTCTGAGCTCAGGACATGGGCAGGTTTAGAGCCTTCAGAAAACTAGGAGAAGCCCCCACTTGGCTGGACATAGTGGTGCAGGTCTATTTCCCCTTCACTTGGGAGGCACAGGCACCAGTTTATCTCTGTCATCATGGTTACCTGGCACTCTCCCCATATGCCAAATATCTATCTAAATCTGCCCTGTTTTATAAGAACACCAATCCTGTTGAATTACTGAATACCTTGATGACCTCTTTGGGGGGGACAAAAACATCCATCTCCAGAAAAGGTCACATTCTGCAATAGTGGATAGTGACACAGATTGCAACATATGAGCTAGAGGGATTGAGCATGTCTCACCCATGAATCTCTGCCTGTATCACTATGGCCTTAACTGTACTCTTTTTCTGTGCCCTGTTACATGAATTATTATTATTCACTTGATTGTTCAGACACACCATTATCTGGAAGCCTGCTGAACTGCACCATTCCTCTCCCTCCTGACATGCACTTACATTTATTCCATGGATTGAAAAGTATGGCACTAAGAATTCATGTAGATATATTGATCTTTTATGTATATATGTATCAGCACATTAAGCATTCCTTTGTTTTGTTGGAAAGGAAGTCTTCATTTTCACGTTCTTATCATACTGCTGAGTGCCTATCACATTATAATAGTCCAGGGAATGTTTGGAAAAAAAAAAAATAAAAATGAGTTTTCTAACCTAGCAGAAAAAGGAGCAAAAATGAATCTGCTTTGCCGTGTTCGGACAAATATTACAGAGAAACCGTTGGTCTATGGAAGGTAACAAAGACTTCGATGGGAGTAAGTGAGGGGATCTCATCAGAGTAAAATACCTTCAGATTTGTTGTTGAATTGATTACACATAGCGAATATGCCAAACATGGTACCGTTTAGATGAAGAGGGGATGTTCTGAACCGTTCTTATTGAAGAAGATTCAGCTTGAAGGCGCATTTTGAGGTTTTGGAAAACATAACTACTGGAATTTTGTTTTTGTTTTTGTTTTTGTTTTTGTTTTTCGAGACGGGGTTTCTCTGTGCAGCTTTGTGCCTTTCCTGGAACTCGCTTTGTAGACCAGGCTGGACTGAACTCACAGAGATCCACCTGCCTCTGTCTCCCGAGTGCTGGGATTAAAGGTGTGCGCCACCACCGCCCGACTTGGAAATTTTTTGAGGCACTGTATAATAGCTTGCACAATTAGCAGACCTGGCAATGTTCAGAAAGCAAAGCCAACAGTAGGTGGGACTTCCTCACTTAGGTAAGCAGGCTCTGTGACCCAGCTTTTGCCTCCACTCATACCACAGTCTGTCGGATGTGCAGTGACGCAGTGAAAAGACACGTCCCCTCCCTTCCTCTGAGCACACACAAGGCGACAGGGGAGGGCAGATCTTCAGAGTTTTTGTGTCAAAAAGAAGCAATGACTCCTTCCAGCCTTGAGAGAAGCAGGAAATGGGAAAGGAACTTCCCACTCTACAGAATACCCGACAGACAAGGCCTAATCTGCAAGGTCATCCTTTTCTGTGGAGATATTCATTCAATAGCTGTGAGCATCTTACATTCAAAACAAGAAAGCCAAACCTTGAGAAAGCAAAAACAGTGGCTATTTTCAGGCTTGGCACACACCGCCAGTACTTGTGGCTGCAGGTGCCATTAGATGTAAACATGTCATTGATTCAGATGATGTTCCGTTCACTCTACTAGTTTGTAATTATACTTAAAATTCATCTTTTACATTACCTAGAGAAAAAAAGCAATTGCTTTGAAACTTTCTAAAATATCTTTATTATAATAAAATTATATGTATATACTACCCATCATGCTTATGTTTACAATCCTCAAATGAAAGTTATTTTGGAAACAAACTATTGCTATAATAGATTTAGGGAAAAATCATGCAAAATACACCATAGATGTTTATTTAAATACATAATATTTAAAAAGCAATACTGTGGTATTTGAAATAATGAGCTATATTCTTAGATAAGATATATTCATGGATAAAGTCCTTACTTAGATTAAGTGAATTATTTAAGAATATATCTCTTGAGAAAAGAAAAAGATCCTTGTATTTTCTAAGTAATTATTTCTATGGATTGTAAATGATAGACTGCTATTTTCTATTATTCATTGATCAATGTTGGATTGTGAATTACTTCAATTATTAGTTCTCAGACAAAAAAAAAAGGAGTTCAAATATTTCCATCAAAGATGACATTGAACTGATCTCTCTCTCTCTCTCTCTCTCTCTCTCTCTCTCTCTCTCTCTCTCTCTCTCTCTCTGTATGTGTATGTGTATATTTGTGCAGCATTTTGTTCATTTCCAGCTCAATTCTTTCTTTCAAAGTGTTTGAATTTCCCTAACATACCCCTTTCTTATCATCAGCCCACTTGAAGTTATTGTTTAAAGAACATGGACTCATGATGATCTTCATGGCTTAAAACAACTTCCATTCATCAAGCATGTCCTTGCTTTGTACCTTAAATATATCAGTTAAATTCCTGTACTTAGTCCTCACTATTTCAAGTGCTTGTCGTGATGTTAAGGCAAACTTTTCAAACACAGAGGAGCACAAAGTATATTCATACACATTCTGAAATATGTTTCTATTCATATTTCTAGTGAAAACAGCCATAAGGTAGAAAAAAGGGAGGGTGTGAGGCGGATGAGGCAGGTTGATACTTTGTACTTTCTATTTGATACTTTGTACTTTCTATGCTGTTACGGCTTGAATAAGTCATAGTACATGTGTCTCCACCTCCCCCTTGCCTCATTCGGAAGCAAACAGTTTGAACTAAGTGAGCTTTAAGAGCTGTTCCACCATCCATGTCGAAAATACTAACAATGTGAACACAATATAATTTTCTCATGGAACATATTCTAGAACTCTAAGGACAGATTTTTATATGCTGGTAGATATTAAAAACAAGTGCTTATAGACTCTGCATGTTTATCATACAAATAAAGAAGATGACTGTAGCTCTTCTGTTGTACTTAGTCACAAACTTGACAGTGTAATGGTTAATTTACTGTAGCCACACACGTGCACTCACACATACTCACTTGCAAGTAATGGTCTTATTCATTTGTGTGCTTTGCTCTTGTTTTCTGTTAGAAGACTGATGCTGTGGGATGGTCTGTATATCAAATTGCTCTGATTGGTCAATAAATAAAACACTGATTGGCCAGTGGCCAGGCAGGAAGTATAGACGGGACTAACAGAGAGGAGAATAGAGAAAACAGGAAGGCGGAGGGAGTCACTGCCAGCCGCCACCATGACAAGCAGCATATGAAGATGCCAGTAAGCCACGAGCCACGTGGCAAGGTATAGATTTATGGAAATGGATTAATGTAAACTATAAGAACAGTTAGCAAGAAGCCTGCCACGGCCATACAGTTTGTAAGCAATATAAGTTTCTGTGTGTACTTGGTTGGGTCTGAGCAGCTGTGGGACTGGCGGGTGACAGAGATTTGTCCTGACTGTGGGCCAGGCAGGAAAACTCTAGATATAGACTGAGAAGAAAATAAAACTGAAGAGGAGTTGGGGATGAAATGAGGTAAACATTTTTAAGAATGAAGGCCATGGGAATATGACTTCAGAGCAAAGGCATATTGGATACTTGTGGAAGAAATTGTATGCAGTCTTCCTATGAATGACCTTACACATAGAGTGATCACATGAGACTACATTAGAATAAAATACTCAAGATGATGACATCTCCAGGTTTTAATTTAATTTTAAAAGAAAAATATAATAAGATGCAGCAAAAACGAACACATCAGAATAGCACAATATAAACAAAGAGAAGGAAGGACCCCACAAAAAGGCACAAGAAATAGAAACAGACACAGAAACCTACTTGTTTACACATTCAGGAATTCCATAAAAACAAAATTGGAAGCCGTAGTATACATGCAAAAGATCTTTAAGAGTAGTTTGTGCCCAGTGGTGGTGGCATGCTTCTAATCCCAGCACTCCAGAGGCAGAGGCAGGCAGATCTCTTTGAGTTCTAGACCTACTTGGTCTACAAAGCAAGTTCCAGGACAGCCAGGGCTACACAGAGAAACCCTGTCTCGAAAAAACAACAACAAAGAGTGGTTAGTTTCCTCACTGAGACCCTTGGAGAGAACTAAGGAATATATAGGCTCCTATCCCAGCCCTAAGGCTACTAACAGACCAAGAATTACACATAGACTTGGTTTTTTTTAATTACCATTCATTTTTTATTTCTTTTTTTAAAAAATGAGTTTTTTATTTGTGAAAAAGAGCACAGTGTGATTTTCATGGGAAACATTCCTGAAAGATTGAGTACTGTGCAAGCACTCCCGAAGTCCAGAACCAAATAATTAGATTACCTCAGTCACAATTACCTAGGACTCGGTAAAAACTTTGGTAAGTGGATAGAATCACAGTCCTTTAAATCTGGAGGCTTTCATCTCAGCAGAAATCGATCTACCTTTTAGCAGCTCAATAAGCTAAACAGGTTAAAGTGTGCATTAAAAGGACTCCAGTGTGCTTTCTATAAAAGAGCCTTACATTTTTCTATGCATTAAAAAAGTTGGTGAAAAGCAGATTCTAATAACATCAAGCTGATTTCAGTAGCTTCATTATTTAGTGTTGTGGACTAAGCCTGAAAAATAAAATATGTTAGTGGTATATTTTAAAAATGAAAATATAAAATGTTAAAATCCAAAGTTTTATTCAAATGCTTTATATGTGTTTTAATTATGTGTGCATGATTGCGTGTGTTTGTTCATGCATGGGTGTGTGCATGTGTATTTGTGTGTGTAAGAGTGAGAAAGAGTGCAGGTGTCTTGGAGGCCAGAAGAGGGCACCATATGCCCTGGAACTAGAGTGACAGGCAGTTATGAGCTTCTAGTGTGGGTGCTGGGAGCAGGAACTCTGACCCTCTAGAAAAGTAGCCAGCTCTTAACCACTGAGCCATCTCTGCAACCTTATTTAAATATTCTCCAAGTTCTTAAATTAATTTACTCAGGTTATTTTCCCTCAATCCTTGGCATCAAGTTTTTATTAAAATAGTTCTAGAGGAACAGAGAAGTATGTGTGTGTATCATAAACTCCTTAGTCCTGGAGAATATTAGGTTTGGAGTTGATTTCTGAGTGAAAACCTTCTGGCCCCAGATCGTTTCACCAGCCACAAGAAAATTAAACAAGAATTAGATAACAAAATGTAGTTAGAAATGCTTGCAAAAGAGAAAATGCCTAGATAACTGAGGAAAGAAATAAGTTACAAAATACTTGAAATTATTTTGAGCCATGTGTTTATAAAATTGA
Organism: Peromyscus eremicus; assembly: GCF_949786415.1. Classification (NCBI taxonomy): domain Eukaryota; kingdom Metazoa; phylum Chordata; class Mammalia; order Rodentia; family Cricetidae; genus Peromyscus; species Peromyscus eremicus. The sequence goes on from NC_081424.1 coordinate 14,594,387, forward strand.
CTTATCATTAAGATTGGGTACATGGAGCTTTGCTTAGATGAAAGCTCACAGACTCCAACACATACTCAATGAGAGTAGATGCTGAAGATAAAACATCTATTTCTCTATCTTTAAAGCTTATTTTAAAAAAAATAAGAGGCAGTACAACACAATTATAAATACCTGAGTTCAGATCCCAAACATAAGTGTAAGAGCTGGAGTGTTGGTGCACTTCTGTCACTGTGGCATTGGAGAGACTGAGGTAGGCAGATTCCCAGAGCTCACAGGCAGCCAGCCTATCCAACTGGTGAGATCCAGGTTCAATGAGAGATTTTATTCCAAAAGGTAAGGTAACGGGGCTGAAGCGAAACCTTGGTAATTAAGAGAGCTTGCTGCTCTTCTGTAGGACTAGAGTTCTGTTCTCAGAATCCATTTTGTGTTAACTTGCATGCATATGCACACCACACACACACACACACACACACACACACACACACACAAATAAATAAATAAATAAATAAATAAATAAATAAATAAATAAATAAATAAATAAATAAATCTTGTGAAACTAAGGTGGGAAACAGATGAGTAAGACTCCCCCTATCCATCTCTGGCCTCTACATGCAATGTGAATGGGTACATATGCACCTCCAGGCACATGTGCACACACAGAAAGCCTTCACACATGCAAACTGTCTCCACACACAAAATATAAGAAGCAATAAATCCAATAGGACTGTATCGATGAGATAATGAGTGTGAAAATTAATGAGAGAGAAAAGGAGAGAACATATCACTAGCATAAGTCACTAATAAGAATTCCAATGGAACAAGGGGACTAGGAAGAAGGTTCACCAGCTAAGAATATTTACTGCTCTTGTAGAGGACATAAGCTCAGTTCTCAGTACCCACATGGTAGCTCACAACCATCTGTAACTCAAGTCTTGAGGACCTAACACCCTCTCCTGACTTCCATGGATTCCTACAGGTATGTCTTAGACACACACACACACACACACACACACACACACATACATACACACACACACACACACACACACACACATACAGAGAGAGAGAGAGAGAGACAAAGACAGAGACAGAGAGAGAGACAGAGAGAGACACAGAGAGAGACAGAGACAGAGAGAGACAAAGAGAGAAAGGTTAAAATAAATATCTAGTTTTAAAGTTACATTTAAAAATGATTTTGTGGGAATATACCTATAGGTCCTGGCTAGCATTATTAAATAGTTAATGGAGTATATTATTAAAATTTGGCACAAATAGATGGAATTGAAAAAGTCAGGACCAATAAACATCATCAATATGTCAAAGAAGAAATAGTACTATTTAAAGTTGTAGACATTTAGAGCTAATAACCTCCTAATAAAGAAATCTCCAGACTAGAAGAGATGGTGCACACTTGTAATTCCAGCACTTGGGAAACTGAAGTGGGATGATAAAAAGAGTCTAAAACTGACGTAGGCAACATAGTAAGTTCCAAAACAACTTGGGTTATATAGTGAAGCTCTGTATTAAAAAGAAAGAAGGGAAGGAGAGAGAGAGACAGATACAGATAGAGAGAGAGAGAGAAGCAGAGTCAGGGAGACAGACGGAGTATGAATGTATGATAGTGAATGAATTAGCAAATCATTACTATTTCAATTCATCATTACCAAATATTTAAGGATTACATAAAACCAATCTCAAACAAAATTTTATAGAGGTCATAAAACTGAAATGTTGGCCATTTTTGAAACTAGAAAATATGATGCCCAAATTGAACAAAGACATTACAGTGAAGGAAACCCCAAGACAATTGTTTTCATGAGCACACATTATTAAATGTTAGCAAAACATAGGAACAGACAGGAATGGCAATCTATCATAACCCAAACGGATTTATTTCAAGAATGCCCAATCAGTTTGAAACTTGAAAAATGAATCCATAAGCTGCTGATGAAATTTGAAGCTCGCAATTACTAAAAAGCACACGATGAACAAGGAGTGGAAACATCCCATATCTGATAAGCACATTAAGAGAAGGGAGATACGGATATCACACTTATTACTGACTGCAGAATAAATTTCCCTAAAGAATGCATTGAGATGAGGTTGTCCTAATTTGGTCTTCATCCAGGCCAGGCTATGAATCAAGAAAAAGGAATAACGTTGCAGGAATTACAATGAAAGAGGGAAACCATTATTTAACAACGTGATCGGATGTGAAGGAAGTCCAAAAGAACACATAGATGAAACGATAAAACATAAAAGGTAGGATGTGAAGATGATCTGAAGAAATTCGGTATTCACAAATTAATTAACACAATCCTAAATGTATTCAAAAAAGAAATTAGGATTATAAAATACCATTCACTCAAACACATGAAAAAATACTACATAGCTGGAAATAAATCTAATGAATATTGTCCCAGATCTCAATAAAGAATATGCTGAAACATTATTCAGAACAAATAAGAACCAAAAATAAATGGAAAGTAAAGGGAATTTAAGGTTCAAAAATTGCTATTAATCATAGTGTGGTGTCATATGCGCTGAGTGGCAGCACTCAGGGAAGCAGGGGAAGGCTGATCATGGTGAGTTCAAGACTATTTCTTCCACTCTCAACATTGTATAGTTACCTGCTGTTCTTTATGTAGGACTGAAACCTCCTGGACTTTCCCCCTTCCATGTTAGCATGTCTGTGGATTCATCTTCGTTTGGATTATTTTTAGGCATCCATGTTGGTGAGGCTTCATAGGTATAGCTTCTGATATTTCTAGAGGAGACAATCTCACAGGAAATATCCTCTTCCTCTGCCTCTTCTGCATTCTTTTTGCCCCCTTTTCTGCAATGACCTTTGTGAAGGCATGACGCTTTGGATGTATGGGTTTTTTTTTAAAGTCTGTATGAATATATTTTGTTTTCATTTGTCCTAAATTATGTTTTAGCATCCTTCCTATTTTTTTCTAGCCACTTAATGTATTTTGATTTGTTTTTAGTAAGTGGCATATTTTAGAAATATTTTTGTAAGTTTTTTAATTGATAACAAGATTCTGTAAGAAGGTCACATGCTAAAAACCAGGAAGAAGTAGATACCACTGAATGGAAAAGAACCATGGAAGAAATAGAACACCCAATTTAAGCTTAATATATCAAAAATTAAGAAATAATCCAGAAGCTGGAAAATACAGAAAACAGACATCAGGAGAAAAAAAAAAAGTAAGATGTTAATAAAGTGGGTGTTGCGGCAAACACTTGTAATCCCAGAAGCAAAATAATGGCAGATCCCTGGGATCTATTGGCTAGCCAAGCACACTGGCCCAACTAATAAGCCCTGGGTCCCAGTCAGACATGCAGTCTCTAAAAACAAGGTGGACATTTCCTGAAGAAGGATTCTCACGACTGATTTCTGGCCAGAACAGACAAGTGAACACAAGTGCATGTATACACACACATACACACATACACACACACACACACACACACACACACACACACACACACACACCAGGACAATGCACTCACCTCAGGCCCACATATGTGCACATATATATGCACACACATACACACACGTGCACACAAACAGACATGCACACGCACATACAAACTCACACACACATATATACATACTCACACATGCAAACACCATGAGAATGCACTCATGCACACAAATATGCATACATATACATACACAAGAAGAAAGAAAAGAAAGTATAGGATGATAAATTAGATGCTTAGTCTATTAAACCTAGGAAAGCTCCAAAAAATGAGAACATTACTACCAAGACACGGATAAAGTGAGAGAAAGATAAATTATTAAACAAGTAATTCAATCAAGAAACTTCAAAGACTGAATGGCATTTATGTCAAGACTGAAACAGACCCACAAAAATTCAAATGAGATGTATTTAGGTGTCTCCTATATTTATTTTTACTTTAAAAAATTGATAATTTCAACATCTTACAAAAATACAAAAATATAAAAAGACAATTTCAATGGGGAAATTACAAATTTGTGTTCACTGTCATGAAAGGAGGGTGCTGTCACAGTTTGTTTGGCCCTGTTTTGAACTATCAGCAAATTGATTGGATATTGACTTGCAAGGTGATCGGTAATAAAATGTTATACAGTGTAACCAATAAACAAATGAAAATATAATATTTTTCTGAAGGAAACGGAAACTGCAATACCACAGCCTGTGTGGCTTTGGTCTGGGAACCTGACTGCATGGGGCTGCAGGAAATGAAGAAATAACAGACACATGGACATGGGTACAGAAAAGCTAGGATCAGGGCATCTGGGTACATTCTGTTGGAATGACACCAACAACCACACAATAGCCCAGTGTAGGTGTAAGTTTTCCTGTGTCCCACCTGGTCCACAGCCGCTCAGACCCAAGTAAACACATAGAGGTTTATATTAATTAAAACGTCTTGGCCGTTAGCTCAGGCTAACTACTTACTAGCTCTTACACTTAAACTCAGCCCATTTCTGTTAATCTATATGTCGTCATGTGTTTGGTGGCTTTACCTGTGTGCCATTACATGCTGCTCCCTGCACAGTAGGCTAGCGTCTACTGACTCAGACCTCCTCTTCCCAGAATTCTCCTTGTCTGCTTATCCCACCTATACTTTCTGCCTGGCTATTGGCCAATCAGCATTTTATTTTATTTATCAACCAATCAGAGCAACATATTCACAGCATTCAGAGCAACATCACCCATCATTTTCCCTTTTCTTTCTATTTAAAAGGAAAGTTTTAACTTCAACATAGTAAAATTACATATAACAATGCAGTTATCTAGCAAGAATTACAGTTACAATATCTACTCTATTTGTATTTGGCAAAATTAAAGAAAATATTCTATCTATCCTATATTTATGAGTCTAAGATTTCGTATCTAACTTATCTCCTATCATAACTAAGGAAAACCATAATTATAACTAGCTAGTCTTCAACTACATCAAAGACCTCAGAAGGATATAATATTACCTAAGTAAACAGGAAGAGCATTGTAAGCAATTTCCAAAAATCCAGTCTGACAGAGATAGCTGCCTGCCTGGATGGTCATTCAAAGTTCCTCTGCAATGTTGGGGCATCCATCTTCAGCCCACAGGTCTAGCGTCTCTCAGTCACTTTTCTCTGTGTCCTGTAGAATGTCTGTCAGTTTCCTCTGTGAAGCAAGAACCTGAAAGACCATTTTGCCTTGCAAAGTTCAGTGGTCACCTTCCTATGGGTCCTGAATGTCCAGTCAATGCAACACTTTGTCAAGCAGTTCAGGCAAGAACAGTTTCTTGTCCAAATAGCTACTTTTGCCAAGAAGAAGATAAACTCCATATGGCATATCTTCGATGCCCATCCTCCTCTTTGAAGTACATCAGTGTTGCCAGGAGCAGATGTGTCTCACTGTCCAAAAAGTCTAAGCTTTTAAAACATTTTAAATGCCATATTCTGTAGGTCTTTGAAGTGTTTGAAGATTATCTACCTAATTTAATTATATCTGTTATACCTATAAAACTTAACATGACTATAAGTTTGACTATCATAGAAAACTAATTATTAATCTGTATTTCTTAATTATTCATTACAATTTAAATGAGTTACATTAAACATAATACCTTAAACAAGAGTAGAAGTATACATGCAGTATAACAAAATTAACTTTAAATTTGCATCAATAAACTAAAATCCATAGCAATGTAAAACACTTTTAAACAAGTTGCTCTTTAAAAGTAGGTTCAATAATCTGTCCTTTCATCCTATCATATCTATATCAGCCCAGAACTTCAGATTGTTTATTATGTACATCACAGCAAGAGAAGTTAGTGAGTCTCATTAAGGGGCCGAGTAGGTGAGCAGTCTTGGCTATAAGCATCCTGGAGAAGGATGCTGAAGTTGCTAGTTTTTGCACACACTAATCATTCATCTGTCAGCACCCATACTTGGATCAGAAAAGGCTTTGCCAATTTCATCATAGCCCAGTGGTAGAGTTGGGGGTGGGGCAAGGCACTCTGTCAATTTCTGTCAATTTTCTATGGATCAGAGGTCTTGGATCTTGACATGACCAGTTCATGTCAGCAACACACATTCACTCAGAACTTCTGTATGCCACAGTACAATATCTTTACCCTTACTAAAAGATACATGCTTTATTTTACCTTGTCCAATTTTTTTTATAAATACTCCATGCTACTGTGGCCTATCAGACTAATTTTCCAATATCCTTGGATCTTTGAATTAGGAAAAACTGCAATAAATTTTAAATTACTCATAATGTAACTCCCTAACCTTTCTATTGAATCTTAATCCCAGTGAAATTATTATAGTGTCTAAAACCTGGATGTTCTTACAATGTTGCAAAGATTTGAGAAACAGTCCTAGAAATCAGGAGCACCAATTTTCAGTTTCTGCTACATGCTACAAGTGATTGAGAACACACACATTTCCAGTGCTCTACTTTCTTGACTTCAGGGGTGGTCTTTAAGAACATTATCAGCTTTTACAGTCAGCTTGGGGATGTGATTTACAGTTAAAGTGGTCATTAGGCCTACCACCTGCTTGAACAGATGTAGCTAAATCAATATGGCTCACAGTGTGAAGATATCAGGGAGCCAATACTGCAAACTTTTCTTTGGAGGACCCAATGACCTTTACTAAGTGTATTTGCCTGTTATCAACATCTTAAACTTTATAGCTTCATAGATCATTTACTAAAAAGAATTGAGGATCAAGGAAGGAATAGCTAATTCTTTATTTTCTACCTATATTTTCTATTACATCTAAAGCAATGTTTTTTATCCCTCTCTTGGTTAATATGCTATGATTTTTGTGCTTCCTTAACTATTAATCAATCTATACCTACACCTTTACTTTAAAAAAAAGTAATCAACACAATATGTAGTAATAGTATGTTAGAACATTATGTATTTTAATACAGATAATAATGTTTACAAAAATAACTTTTTAAGCAATGATTAGAAGATGTTACTTTGTTTTATCTATTGGCCAAATCTTCCTAATGTCTTGGAAGTCAGCTAGATCCTCAGATGTGATTCCGCTTAGCCTACTGAAGTGTACTGTTCAGCCTCACATCAGCTTGCACACGGATACAGGAGTACCACAATAGTTTCTTCAGAGAACATTACATAGATATGGCATAGATATGTAGGTGTCTTAGCTACAAAGGGACCTGTAGCCATCCTGATGAGTTTACTGGAACTTTGTTACTTTGAAATTTATTACCCTATATTGCATATGAATGGCTTTATAACATCAGGCATTAATCATATGGGGAATATTGGCTTACTGCCTTATGCAGTTTCTAAATATGAACACATTGCATTGCATAATACTTTAAAATCACTTTTGTTAGCATCACTAAGCCTTTGAAGCACTTTCAAGCTACAGAGGTAGAAGTAATTTTCCAGAACTCAAAACTGAATTTGAAAGTTAAAATGATGTCATTAGAAATAAACTCAGTTATTCCTTTAGTGACAAAGTTCCTTCATTAAATTTTGAGGAAATGACTTGCCAAATACCCTCTGAATAACTGTACTTTGTCCAGCGTTCTTTCAAGTAAAACAAAATGCCATTTTGTGAAAAGGAGTGGCCAATAGCTTGTGACTCAGTCATGAGTGCTTTTTCTTGAAATCATTATCAACATCCTCTATTAGTGTGCAGTGGGGTTTTATGTTCACAGTACAGTCTATTGTAATACAAAAACTGTCAGGTGATAAAGTTCTAGTAAGTTTAATGTTTAACTTTCTCAATGAGGACACGGCTCAGTGAAGGTGTGTGTGTGTGTGTGTGTGTGTGTGTGTGTGTGTGTGTGTGTATTAAAACTGAGACTATATGGTTATCACAGTAGTTACTAGGATAGCTTGGTGTCACTCATTTAGTTCATGTGTTAAGGTGCCAGCAGTTTTAACTCATTGTTCTTGTATCAGCAAAATAAACATTAACACAGTATGGTGGTTTGAATGATGTTGGCCCTCATAAGCTCACATGTTTGAATACTTTGATCCTCATTTGGGATCTAAGTATTTGGGAAGGATAAGAGAGGATGGCATTGTGAGATGCTATGTGTCCCTGGGGGTGGGCTCTGAGGTTTAAAGAGACCTGAACTTTCCAGTGTGCTCTCTATCTCCTGTTTTTAGATCAAGATGTGATCTTTCAATTATTCCAGCCACCGTGTGTTTTCTCCATCATCAAGGACTCTAACCTCTGAGTCCATAAGTCCTATTAAATGCTTTCTTTTATAAGTTGCCTTGGTCATGGTGTTTTATCACAGAAAGTAACTAATATACAAGCACTAATTTTGCACAGCTATGAAAATAGACTTGACCTTATAGAGTACAACTGCAGGATCTATAGGGGCTACGAATTATACTTGAAGACTTCTAGGTCTTACAGAATCCTTCTTTCTCCTGCTAATTTCAAATGTGGTGTTACCAAATGAAAAGATACTCAGTAGATCACGTTTTACTAAAAAATATGGAGACTATTCAGAGGCACTGAACAGAAGTTCAGTGGATAAGTTCATTACATAGTAACAAAAATATTGTAACAAAAATCAAGTTTGTGTAAGCCACTGTTACATGAAGAATGCCATGTTAAATCCCCAAACTTTATGTGTAGAAACATAAAAACTTTATCTCTGTTGGGAACTCCAAAGGAGTAATTAAAGTTCCATGAAGTCTTAAGTGTGGCGTCCTGACTCAATAAGATTAGTATCCTTTTAGAAAGTGACTCAGCCAACTGGAGTGGCACACAGCCATAGTCCCAGTTACTCAGGAGGCTAACTAGGAAGATCACTTGGGCCCAAGAGGTTAGTGACAGCCTGAGCAACATAGCAAGATGCTTTATCAAAAATAAGCAGATAATTAACCAGACTCTATAGAGCCTGAAACACAGAGAGAAATCTGCTGTCTGCAAGACAAGAATGCATTACTGCATTCATGTGTCAGATCTTAATGAAGTTTATCCAGCCAAGAGAAGCATGCAAAAACAAACTTCTGTTGTGTAAGCCACCCAGACTATGGCACTTTGCTATGGTAACCTAAGCTGTTGATACAGCACTTGCTTTACAACTGACGAAAACTCAGTCACAGCCCTAGATTTCCCACTCAAAACAAGATAAAACAAAACAAGTTGTGGGCTTGGATGCAAGACGGGCTTCAAAGAAATGCTTATGTTCAGAAGTGTAATGTGTAACATGATGGTATGCCTTATTTACCTGTGGGTTCGACTCTAATATTAGGAAGTCAGATTTATTATTACTTTCTTAACATCCCAGCCCTCCCAAGTGTATGAGCATATTAGCATCAAGTGTCTGGATCTATTTTCCTGAATCAATACTTGTTCCTTAGCAGTGGCACAGTAGCAGACAATTGCATAATGAAGCTGTCTGTCTTTATTTACACAATGTATTTTTGTATTCACTAGGCCAGAAAGAATAGTTCTGTGTAGCAGCTGCCATTGTATTTTCTGCTTATCTCAGTCCTGTCTGCCACTGTTAGAATTCACCAGCTGACACCCGCCTTGGCAGAAAGCAAGGGCAGTAATTTCATGCCAAGCAACAACGGAGCTCTGAACTCTGACACAATTCATCTTAGTTCTACTTAGTAAAGGGGATTCTTTGGATTCTCCCCCCTTCTGTTGAATCATTTGCGGCTGGAAGGGGAGGGGAATGGAAGGAGATGGGGGTGCCATGGAAAGGCACACTGGGGAACAGTTGCTGCTCTGTCTGGAGCAGGGGAACAGGGTCACAGGAAGACAGAGTCATTTGTGAGGGATGAAGACTGAGTGTCCAGATAATGACATTCCTGCTTGTTTGATTTTGAAGAGTTGGAAGGATATGAGAGCACATTTGGTATCCAAAAATACACTTCTGTTCAACTCAAACGATTTGGAGGTTCAAAGTGTAATTTCTGGCACTTTCTGATTTAGGAAGCTTAAACTCAGGCATGAAGGCAGTTGATTGTAACCATCAAAAATAGCCCTGTTAGAGTTGTGAATGCTTGATAAATAAAATGGAAAATACACTTCTTCAAGTTAATTTCTACACTCCAGTGGCCATGGTTTACATGGGTCTCATTGCAAGGAGAAAAATGAATGGCTTCACCATAAAACTCACTTCAAGACTGAGAATCATCATTGGTCAGGCAATCACATTTTAAAATTATACTTTTTACAAGGTCTTATGTTTTTTTTAAGCACACATGTGTTAGAATCCCCTAGGTTTCCCACAATATATTTAGAGTAAGAACCGTACTTTCCAGACCATTTCCTAGTAACTTTATGTGTCACCGTGTACAAAGTGAATTGCAGAAGTGAGAAAATGAACTAGATAACCAGTGCTTTTAAATGTCACCTTGGCCTCAGGAACCATCTCGTGTCAGCCAAACACAATTTTCAGGCTGGATCTATGACGGCATTGCTTCAGCTTTCCTCTTCCAATTCTGTGTATATAGTGATTGATTGAGGAAGACTCACTAACAAGGATGACACTTTTAACTGTCACATGACTTTCTATCCTCTCACTGGCTGACAGATCTTGGCAAGCTGCGGAGTCAGTTCTGATGATAGCTTTTTGAAAGAGAAAGCATGTGGGTTGCTTTTGATTACAATCCTGCTATTTTGCCAATGACACAGCAGGGAAGATATTATGATCAGAAGGGTTTTATGTCTCAATACTACATACGAGAGATAATTAAAAAAAATTCATCATGCTCAATCATACCCAAGGACACATGCTCAACTATGTTCATAGCAGCATTATTTATAATAACCAGAACCTAGAAACAACCAAGATGCCCCTCAACCGAAGAATGGATAAAGAAAATGTAGCACATATACACAATGGAGTACTACTCAGCAATAAAAAACAATGACATCATGAAATTTGCAGGCAAATGGATGGAACTAGAAAATATCATCCTGAGAGAGGTAACCCAGACTCAGAAGGACAAACATGGTATGTACTCACTCATAAGTGGATACTAGATGTAAGGCAAGGGATAACCGGACTGCAGCCCACAGCTCCAGAGAAGCTAGCTAGGAGGACCCTAAGAGGGATGCATAGATCGCCCTGTGAAGGAGAAATAGATGAGATCTACATGAGCAAACTGGAGGTGAGAGGGTACAATGAAGGGCAAGGAATGGTGGATGAGAAGATAAGGAAACGGGAGGTTTGAGCTGGAACGGGGACAGAGTGGAAGAGCAAGGAAAGAGATACCATGATAAATGGAGACATCATGGGAATAGGGAGAAACAGGATGCTAGGGAAGTTCCTAGGAATCCACAAGGATGACCTCATCTTGGACTACTAGCAATAGGGTGTCTGAACTGGCTTACTCCAGTAATCAGATTGGTGAATACTCCAACTGTCATCATAGAGCCTTCATCCAGTAACTGATGGAAGCAGAGGCAGAAATCCATGGCCAGGGGTCAGGCTGAGCTCCAGGAGTCCAACTGATGAGAGAGAGGAGGGATTCTATGAGCAAGGGACATGGAGATCATGATGGGGAAACATACAGAGATGGCCAGGCCAAACTAGTGGAAACTCATGAACTGTGGACCAATAGCTGTGGAGCTCTCATGGGACTGGACTAGACCCCCTGGATAGGTGAGAGAGTTGTTTTGCTTGAACTGTTTAGGGGGCTTCTGACAGTGGGATTGGGATCCATATCTGATGCATGAGCGGTCTTTTTGGAGCCCAGTACCTATAGTGGGACACCTTGTGCAGCCTTGGTGCAGGGAGGAGGGGCTTGGACCTGCCTTAACTGAATGTACCAAGCTCTGCTGACTCCCCATTGGTGGCCTTGCCTTGGAGGAGGTGGGAATAGGGGGTGGGTTGGGGGAAAGGCTGGGGGGGTGGAGGGAGAAGAGGAGGATCTGTGGTTGGTGTGTAAAATGAACAGAAAATTTCTTAATAATAAAAAAATCATCAAAATTTTAAAATAAAATTACATCATGTCATGTAACTCTGGACAAAGCGGATCAAAATCATTGAATACCAAAAAGAAAATCATTTTTGTATGTTTTGCTGATCACAGTTTTGCCATCACAGCTTTGAATAACTCTGGATTTCTTGACAAAGCAGTTTCAAGGAACACCTGGAGTATGTGTTCTCTTGAAAAGATAACTCTTGTTTAAGGGGTGATATTTGCAGAACATTAAATTTTATCTTGATACCCATAAAGTGATGGGCTACATCTACTCCAAAGGAGAATAAAACCTTTATCAAGCATATGCAAATGTCAGGTAAATAAACTTGGCAAGACCTCAGTGAAACATTGTAGGACTTAGCTTACTAATTTAAAATAATAGACATACTTGATCAAAAAGGATAGATATGAAGAGAACAGGTTGGAACATGTAAGATAACCAACTAGATTAACTGCTGGTGTTCAGTAGACACCATGACCACAGTAACTCTTACAAAGGAGAAAATTTAATTAAGGCTGACTTACAGTTCAGACAATATAGTCCATTGCCATCACGATGGGAAGCATGGCAACACACAGGCAGACATGGTGCTGCAAAAGGAGCCAGAGTTCTACATCTTGATATGAAGACAGCAGGAGCAGAGAGTGACACTGGGCCTGGATTGAGCATCTGAACCATCAGATCCCAGCCCCTAGTGACGCACTTCTTCCAACAAGGTCTCACCTACTCCAACAAGACCATGTCTCCTAATAATACCACTCCCTATGAGCCTATGGGGGCCATTTTCTTTCAAATCACCATAATTAATAACTTAATTTCAACTTTATTAAGTATAACTTATAGTTTTGTTTTTATAGCACAGACTACTTCCCTTTGAGTTTAAATAAATTTAAAAATAGATTATTTTGGAAGAAAACATTTTTGATTAGCAACTTAATTTCATCCTTACTTGGTCTTGATTCTTTACATTTTTCTTTTTATGATATAGATTATTTTATTTTTGAGATTGTAATACAATTATATTTCTCCCTTTCTTTTCCTCCCTTCAAACCGTTCCATATACCCTTTCTGGCTTTCTTTAAAATTCATGGCCTTTTTTTACTAACTGTTATTGCAAACATACATGTTCCTAAATAGAGCATATTCAGCTATATGCTACTTGTATGTGTGTTTTCAGGGCTGATCATCTGAAACTAGACAAGCAATTGGTATGCTCTTGCCTGTGGAAGACCACCTCTCCCCTTCCCACCTCTTCTCAGTTGCCCTATACACTTTTCTAGAAACTTATAAATCTTACAACAATTGACTAATTTGTTGCTATTAATGTGTTATATTACAATTTTATACTCTATGAATACATTTCTTTTCAATTTTATCCTGAATTTATAATACCTGTCTTTATTTTACTCACTTGTTTAAAAAAGGGGGGCCTTTGTACAGGGAGATAGATATGGATCTATTTTCATTCTTCTACATGGAGCCATCCAGGTTGACTGGTACCATTTGTTATTCAGACCTGAGGGCAAAGTAGAAAATCAGTCCCCCGCCCTCCAAGGAGTGTCACTGTGTATATCAACCACACTCCAGGGCAAGCCCCATGGGCAACATGAAGTGAACTTGGTGGATTTTTGTGGGAGAGTGTCTTGTTTTCTTTGGTTTTAGCAGTTTTTGTCTTATTGGTTTTTTGTTTGTTTTGATTTTTGTTTCTGTAATTTATTTTGAATGAGAGAAAGAACACAAGGTTGGATGGGAAGGGAGATGGGGAGTATCTGGAAGGAGTTGGTGGAGGGAAAAATGTTCAGAATATATATTATGAAAATAAATAAATAAAAGGGATACAGATAGATAGTAAAATAAAATCAGAGCCTTTTAATTTTCATTCTTATTTATTTGTTTTGTTTAGTTGTTCTTTGAGCCAGGGCCTCTTTGGTTAACTCCAACCAGTTAGGAATTTATTTTCCTTAAATTTTTCTACTGAAACTGTTATTGATGTAGAATATTATTACTGTCTCCATAATTCCTTCTTTAATTATTTCCTACCTTCTAGCTTTTAAGTTGGATGCTTGAACCATTTTTCAAGTTCCTGAGTCTCCTGATGTGATAGTTTAAAGTGGCCCTTTTTTAGTTATAGACACAGAGAGTTCCCCAACCCTGAGCTGCACCTCCATCTTCCCATGAGACTTCATGCAATATTTTAATTTTCCTTTAATTTTTTGACACATTTTAGTTTCTACTGACATGCATTAATAAAAAAATTATTCAACTTTAGCTTCCCTTCCATGTAAAGTATTTGGCTATTTGTATGTAAATTTATATATCAATCACAAGTCATCAGAGAATAATAGCTTTCTGAACATCATCTACTCAGTAACAATATGTCTCATTGGACAAGCTCTACATTTTTAAGGTTCATTTAATGATTTTATTTTAAAGATCTTCTATAAGCATAGTAATCTGTCGGTTAAATCATTTATTAAATATGTTAAGATACACTAGTATAATTATTATTTGGCTACTTCCCCTTGAAATTCTGCATTAGACAATTTGAGGTTATATTATTATATATCAAAAGTTTATAGTGGCTATAAATTAGTAAAAGATTTATCTCCATCATTATTTATGATCTATAACTCCATCAATCCATCTTTACACAAGTTATATTAGAGCCTGGTTAAACTGGGTTGGAATTTGATGCTTTATCTTGGTCTTGTGGTTTTTATTTTTTATTGTTTTCAATTTTATTTTTCAATGGCAGAGATAAAACCTATGTCTTGTGTGCACTCTCTATCAGACTGTATCCTTAGCCCTCTACTGCCTTTTTTTCCCATGCTATCTAGAAAAATTTTCATTCATTGCTGTGTCCCATCTTAGCAACACCCAAGATGTTTGTTTATATGTTTGTTTTTAAATTCCAATAAACCTTTATTTAGTAGTCAGGTCTGATATACTTCTGTTTATTAGATATACTCATAGAAAGTTGATTTCTACCACCTGGCAAGCTTTTGACCATCCCTTCCTTCTTTGTTGTTTTATCTTCTGATGTTGTGGATACCACCTTACACACAAATTAATTAACACTGTCTATAACAATGCACATAAGTATGTGCAAGAGTGTGTAGGTATACGTAAAATTGTGAAGATTATCTACCTAGGTGGAATAAGTTGGCTGTTTTAGTCATCTACATTTTAAGATATTATTCCTTCTGCTTTTGTTATTTTTTTGAAAAAAAAAAAAACTATTGTTAGTTTCTTTGTGGTCTCTGCTCCAGTCATGTCTTATCGCAACCCAAATCTCAGTGACTTAAATGACAATTATTCATTTCATAGTCACCAGGCTCTAAACTGACATCAGTTCAGTCTATTTTGGTCAAATTTATCCAGAATTACTGGATACTAAGCTTTCAGTTTTGGCTCAAGTCTGGTCCCGTCATCTTTTGAAGAACTAGATTGAAGAACTGGTCTATAAAGAGATCATTCAGAAATGGTTTCACTTGGAGATGGCTTTGGACTCAACACTTACACATTCTCTTTCTTTCTGTGTTCCATTGGCCAAACCAATCACCTAGCCAAGCAGAAAGTGAAAACATCTAGGGAAGTGTACACAGCCCACATTGGTAAAGGCAACGAGGAAAAATCTGTAAGCCAGTGGCACAACCTACCGCATAGGTGAGCTGTGTCTTCCCATGATGTTTTTAGATATTTCCTTTCTGGTCTTCATCTGTTATAACCACAACTTTATTCCATGTCTGTTGCGAGTTAATGTGAGTTTTAGATCTGAAATTCTATCTTTCTTCAAGTCTATACGTGCTTTTCAGTTTCACCTACCTAGCTTTTAAGAACGCAATGCATATACACAGTGTATGTTATATATAGATAGTCATATCTATCTCCTTTCCCTTCTAACCTCTCCCCAACCCCCAACAGCTCCTTCCCAACTCCATACACTCCTCTTCTTTTTATTTCCTTTGCAGCCCACTGAGTCCAATAAGTACCTTTATGTGCTTGTGTTTAGAGTCATCCACAACTATATGGGCAACCTAAGAGAGGCAACATCACTGAAGAAAACTGACTCTCCCTTCTCCAGCAGCCTTCAGAAATGTTCCATGCATTATTATATTTTTTTGCAAGTTGGTCAGAGTCATTCTTTTAGTTACCTTCTGAAATTTCTTCTAGATAGCTCTACCTTCTCTTTTCCAAATTTGTCCCTTTGTCTATTTAACTGCACTCTGGACAAACAGCTGGATTTAACTTTCCAGCCTGGCTTGTGTCTAGTGAGAAATAGTCAATCTGTTTACTTTTTCCAATTAGGAAATCCATCATTTTATTAAATCTAGTTAGATATTTTGGCCACCATTTGTCATTTTCTTTCCACTAGTTTTTGGTTCCAAGATTTTACTATTTGTCTCAGCCAGAAGCTCATCCACATCCTCCCTCCCTCTTCCTCACTCCTTATTGTACTACCACATGTCTGCCTCTTACTGAAATAAGACAAACTTTTGCTTTTCTCCATGTTTTTGCAACATTGTCTGACTTTGTTGTTCAGGATGGCTTGGAACTCAAAATTCTCCTGTCTTACCCTCCCAAATGTTGACATCACATTAATGTACCACCATGCCTGGCTTCTATGTTTAACTTTTTAAAAATAATTAAATACTATTCTCTTATGCCACTCTGTTTATACTTTTTAAATTCACTTGCCTCTTTAAAATCTGTTTCTAACATGCCTCAGCCTCTAGTCCAGGGGTTCTCAACCTTCCTAAGGCTGCTACCCCATAATACAGTTCCTAATGGTGTAGAAACCCCCAACCATAAAATTATTTTTGTTGCTACTTCATAACTGTAATTTTGCCACTGTTGTTAATCATAATGTAAATATTTGATATGAAGATGATCCATGTAAAAGGGTCATTCAATCTCACTCAAAGGGATCGAGACCCACTGGTTGAGAACCACTTGCTCTCTAGTCAATCAATGTGTTCAAGTCTAACTGATCTTAAAAACAAATAAAAAACACATTCCTCTTTTCTTACCTCTTTCTCTCCTTCACTGTAAATGTTACTGGAAATGGTGTATGTTTTAAAACTACAGCTACCTATTGAGTGACCTTGGAAAAACAGAAGTTACTCCTCAGATATATGCCCCCATGTGCCACTACAGAGAGATGTCTGGTGCATAAGAGTATTCAGTGGCCCCTTACAATGCAATCAGGACTTGGAGTCCTAAAGTCTGTCCACTGTCACTAGGACACAGTGAAGGCACAGCCACAAAATAACCAATGGCTATCAAGATACTCAATTTCAGTATGTCTTTTATTCAGTTATTTTATTTTTATTTATTCTCTCATACAATACATCCCAACTGCAGCTTCCTCCCTCCACTCCTCCAAGTTTCCCTCTCCCTCAGATCCACTACTCTCAGATCTACTACCCCAGCCTCCTGTCTCCTCCCAGTAAAGAGCAGGCCTCCCAGGGATGTCAACCAAACACAGCACAACATGATAAAATAAGACCAGTGTGGGGGGACTTCCCCTACTCTTTCCAGGGTACTTTTGAGGAGAGAAGGATAAGAAACTTTTAAATAGAAAGATAGTAAAGAGGAGAAAGACAGAAACACAGGATAGCATTGGGAGGACCTGGGTCAATACGCAATGGCCCAGAACTTTATTCAAAGGGCCTTTTTATAGCAATGCCAAGGGGCAGGGCAAAGACCTCTCCTTTGCTATATACAGCCAAGTGTAGACCCTTACAAGCACCTGGTAGCCAAGTCTGTGGTCCAATCATCCCCCAATGCAACCATACTGGGTAAAGCAAGCTCAGATTCTCTGACCTTGAGTAATTTGGACCTCCACAGACCAGGTACAAATCCTCACATCAAGGCTGGACAAGGCAACCCAGTAGGAGGAAATAAGCAGGCAAAAGAGTAAGGGATACTCCCACTCCCACTGTCAGGAGTCCCCCTAAAACACCAAGCCAACAACCATAACATATATGCAGAAGACCTAGTGCAGACCCACGTAGGCTCTGAGGTTGCTACTTCAGTCTCTGTGAGTCTCTATAAGGCCCGCTTAGTTGATTCCCCCCAGGGCTGTACTCTCATAGCGTCCTTGACTACTCTGGCTCCAGCCTACTCTACAAGAGTGAGTTCCACGACAGCCAGGGCTACAAAAAGAAACCATGTCTTGAAAAATTAGTATGTTTTCTTGATGTTTCAGTAGCTCAGTCTCTAGGGAATCTGATGTTTATAATGATTCTCTTGTTATATTTACCCAAGTCTTCTTCATTTATTGAACTCTAATGTTCTGATACTCAGGGTTCATATAAAACTTTTACCTGCAGTTTCCATTCCCTCAGGCTGATCCTCCGTGTCATTTCACAGGTCCACAATTTCAGTTCCGTCATCTATGTATTTCCCTAATTGACATCATCTACTTCTGTGGCTGCAGGGTGACCTGATATACTACAGACCATCTTATACCCAACTCAACTAAGCCCTCAAATGTCTTACTAGATGTGTCAAAAAATATACCCACCTTCGTCTGTGAAAATCCTATGTTTCTTATGTCTTGGTTTTTGTAAACCAAGAAACCTAGATCCTTTTCCCTTAATTTTACATCCAAGAATCACTAAGCCTTGCCTAGCATTTTGCCTCTTCAGCAGTCTTTGAATCTCTCCCTCTTCTATTTCTGCTGCCACTGCCCATTGAAGTCTTTTTCTGAGAGACACACACCTGTGCCCTGAGCATTCCCCTTCATTGGCAATCTTTCCTTTTCTAGATGTAGTCTCTACAATGTCAGAAAAAAACCATCAACAATATGGATGTGAACAAACATTCTACTAGTTAAATGCCCTTATTTTTTCCATATGTCATAAAAACATAAGCACTTTATGAAATGGCAATATCTGCCCATTTAAAACTTTTATTAGCATATTCTCCATGTTATGCATAATTTTCTCATCACAACAACATTCTTTTGAGATTTTTAATTTTTAATTTTATTGTTTTAGGTGTATGAGTGTTTTGATTGCATGTGTGTCTGTGTACCACTTGTGTGTCTGGTAAACAAGAAAGACAGAGAAGGTCACTGGATCCCCTTGAACTGGAATTATAGACAGTTGTGAGTCACCATGTGGATACTGGGAATCCAACCCAGGTCCTCTGCAAGAATAGCAAGTACTCTTGATGATGGATCCATCTCTCCAGCCCTGACTTTGGAGTTTCCATGTACTCTCTCATGGTTTCTCTGGCTTGCTGTGATCCTCATTTCCTATTGTTCTAGCTAATCACTTTCTACTCTTAGACATCTGTGGAGACTCCTTCAGTCTCTTACTATAATCTGTCACAGTTACCTGCCTATAGCTATCACAGAACATAGAACAGCATATCACATTGATGCTAAACATCCTGTTTCCCCAAATCTAATGGACATTCTCTTCTTAATCTTTTTAGGTCAAAGAACCCTATCACACAATATAGTATGTCCTGGTGTATGTTCATTAATTTAAATAAACAGCTAGTTGTGATCATTTGCCTAGCTTATGAAAAAGTACTTATTACTATCAGTTACTTACATAAGTAATTTGTCATGTAAAAAAAAACAATATTTTTAGAATGAGAAACATGGAAATTAAAAGGCTTGTAACAGAAATGGATGTTAAAGAGGGGTCTAAAGAGGCAAGAATAATCAAATAAATGATTAATGAAAGCTAATTTATTCCCCTATAGCCCCCAAAAAACATTTCTGATAGCATCTTTCAACATTCTCTTTGAGTCCCCTTTATATATTTTGTAAAAACTCCTTGTGCATTCAGACAACAGCACCTTAGGGAATATTTCCTGGCAGGTGAAACAAATGTGTGCAATGACTTTGATGATACAGCAGCTAAGGTGAGAATTTTATTGAATTCTTGTTTGAAATTGACAAGAATATACTAACACTGGTGTTAAACAGACCTGTGTTTCTCCATCTTCTTTTTCCTTAGGGATATATATATATATATATATATATATATATATATATATATATATTTATTAGAAACCAATTGGTCCAAATGTGTATTCCTCAGGAAATAAAGAAAGCCTTCTGGTCTGAGGTGGTCAGTGCTGACACAGTATTCAAGTCACCCAGATTTCACAAACTGTTGGCTTAGGGGCACTCAATATTTTGTAATATTCTTAATATTGATGGCTAATACAAGGTCCTAAGAGTGGACTCCCTGCAGATTTTCAAGGTCCCCTCTCCTCTGCTTCTGCTTTGGGAACATAAGCAAGGATTCCTAGATGATGGCTGCTTGCACCTCCACCTTCTTAAGAAGTATACAGAGGTCTTTTGAATTTGGGGAGCATTTTAGTTTGAATATATGATTTTAATTTCAAGTATGTAACTTTCTTTCATAAACTTAAACCGTTTCTCCTTTGTATTTGGAAATCAATATAAGTAAAACTGGAAGAGCTTTAAAGTTCATTTCTGAATCAGGACAACATGTTTGAGACACTAATGGTTTTCTTGTCTTGGAATTTAAACTTCTTCCTTCGTGTCATCCCAGCATCCCTTGTGTTTACAACCATGGGACAGCATGGGACATAGTGTAAAATTGAAGAAAGAAATAGCTAACTGAAGAGTTAACTTTTGAAATTCAAAGTTGAGTGAATAAGGGAAAAGAGGATGTGTAAGAATTTTGGAGAAGAAAGCCGGGTGGTGGTGGCGCATGCCTTTAATCCCAGCACTCGGGAGGCAGAGGCAGGTGGATCTTTGTGAGTTGGAGGCCAGCCTGGTCTACAGAGTGAGATCCAGGAAAGGTGTAAAGCTACACAGAGAAACCCTGTCTCGATGCCCCCCCCCAAAAAAAAAAAACTTTGGAGAAGAACAGATATATTGACAGGATGAGTCTCCTCTTACCAGAAAAAGGTTTTGTGAGCATAGAGATTCGGGTGGGAGTGGGGGGGAGAAGAGGTGGGGCACAAAGGGAGAAATATAAGGAGATATAGTAACATATCTGAAGGAAATTTCTGCAAAAGACCTTACTCTCAAGTTTGACTCAAATAGAGACTGAGTTTGTATCATTAAGCCCCTCAGCACCAAGACCACACCATGCTCTCTGATGCTCTGGGGCTCTCTGGGATGTAAGTGATTTTATACAAATTGTCCAGCTCTCACTTTTTCCTGTCTCATTAGTGTAAACAAAAATCAGAACCATTCTTTCAAAGTTTCTGCTACTGTAGAGAGTTTTCATCTCTGTCATCACTTTTTTTTTTAATTTAAAAATATAAAACAAATCTTTTTAAAAGTGTATATTAATAGGTGCCAGGAAATTTGTAGGTTTTATGAAAATGGCAATATATAAAGTATTGTTTTATTCTTGTATTTTATTTTAATATTCTAACATTTTTTCTTTTTTTATTTGATAATTATATTTATGGTATTCATTAATTACATTAGTTGTATTGATTTATTACATTCATGATATTATGTTCTGATACTACTGTCCATTTGTGGGGTTTTTCCATCACATAAAACAGAGATTCTGTACTTAGGAAATCATTGCTCTATATTCCTTTCTTCTCTATCTTGAGATAACATCTAATCTTTCTGTCTATGAATTTGTATATTCTATATATTTCATGTAATACAATTCTATAGTATTTGTCCTTTTTTAATGTAAAAACATTTTATGTACAACTGCAGGAGAAATATTACTCAGATAGCCTGAATATAAAAACAAGTTATAATTTAAAAGTCCAGGGTTATTTTAAACAGTAAAATATTTTCTCTGTCATCACTTTTATTAGTATGTGTCTATCATGAACAATGCTGTCAATGCCCTAAAAATGCCTTTTAATAAGTTTTTTGTCTCAAATAGCATCACAGGACATCCATAAACTAAACAGTAAGCTAAAGGGGGAGTATTGAGGAGGTATCGAGTTCCCATACTTGTATTGATGATAATGTGGATGGGAAGTATGAAGGGTGGAATGGAACCCTTTGAACCAGAAGACTGATCAACTGTATATGCAGGGGAAAGAAGTCTTTTGCTTACTCAAGACATTTCTTCCAAGTTTCTTACCTACATATACAAGTGATATTTATTTTTGTTTAGAGATGTTTTACACAGCTATTACTCAACATTAGTTATAAGACAATATTTTCTACAATATGATATAGCCTGTGTCATAGAAGTTGTACACTGTACATCTATGGCTTGTTTGGATTTAACAGCATTTTAATTAGAATTAATTATTGATGCTTAAATATTTGGAAAAATAAAATTAAACCCAGGTTTCTGATAACTCTCACAAATCTGGATAACTTAACAACATGAAGATAAATCTTCCAAGGCTGCAGCTAAGTTGATATATATATATGGGGTTTTTTGGTTTTTTCAAGACAGGGTTTCTCTGTGTAGCTTTGCGCCTTTCCTGGAACTCTCTTTGGAGACCAGGCTGGCCTTGAACTCACAGAGATCCACCTGCCTCTGTAAGTTGATATTTTTGTTCAAGATTTTTCCCCTGTTTTTCAATTGATCAGCATAGACATGAAAATCCATCATCACTACAAAAAATTTCTTCAAGGCTTGCTACTGAGGTGTTGTCTTACTGTCTTCCCTAAGATACTTTCTGTTTTCTTCCAAAGAGCTCTTCGTGTTGATCGTTACTGAGATTTCTACAGTGCTCAACAGCAAATCCAGAATCTGGAGATTACCAAGACCGCTGCATTTTAATGCACTGTGATATGACATTTACTTCATCTACAGACAAATATTTTATACAGACCCATTAGTTCATAAGATAGGACTCTTTATTTTAGGGATGCTAATTTGGTTTATAGTTCAGAAATTCAAAATGCAACAGAAAAAATATGTCTTGAAAAATAAAAAGCAAAACCCAGGCATTTGTAGCATGATGGAAACTTCTATTGAGCTTTGAGGGAAGTCCATTCATTCTCACTGACATTCATAAATGATGACTAATGCATTCAGATAAAATGAGTAATTTACCAAATTACGCGCATTTGGATAGGCTCAGAATGAAGATCTTGTTTGTTTGGCTATGTCCTGAAGTGAATCTCAATGAGGTTCACTTCGTTATGCCTGACTCCACAAATGGGCTTCAGTCACCATCTGAACAAAAGCCTTGACATGTAAATAAATGTGCAAATGATGGCCGAGCTACATTACGCTTTTTGTCCTTAGCCTACTCAGGAACAGTCAGCCACATTAGGACTATCAATAATGAATAGATGGCATCATTGTGCCTATTGCACAAGCATCCCCCAAGGCTTCTTTAGCAAGGTCCCAGTGTCACACCATGCTCCTCAAGACCATAAGAGCCTGGTACACATATTACAAGGGGTCTCTTCTAGCAACTCTAAGTTTCCCTTTAAAAAGTGACCCCTAACAGTAAAAGTGCCTTCTCCATGCCTGCCTACTAGTTGCTCCCATGAGATTGGCCCCTCCCACACACCACCACAGGCAGTGAGCTCAAAGCATCATTGTAATTGTTTTTGAAGAGGTTTCCATCCTCTGGTATGAACAAGACATAAAGAAGAGGTGCAGTAAACCCAGCTCCCAGAGAGGAATACACACAGGGCCCAGTGTTCTACGACACTGCTCAACCGCAAACACATTTGAACTATTTCTGTCAAGAGATGGCTAGTGAAAAACAAAACACACTCATCTTTTCATAAAGTTATTTCTTCCATGCGTCAAAAGAAAGTAGGCCGTGTGTGTGTGTGTGTGTGTGTGTGTGTGTGTGTGTGTGTGTGTGTTCACAGAGTCCAAAAAATTCTGTTTGATTTAGAAAATAAAACATATTTGATCCAGAAAATAAAACGATAACCAGTGTCTCCAATAAACTGAGTTGAATTAGTAACACTTTTTTCTAGAAATTACTACTTCAACTTCAGCCACAAATTGTCAAATTGGGTTTTGCTAATGACCAGAAAGTCTTCTAACACTACTTCGAAAACCCCCTATATAAGCGCATATATTTACCAGCAAGGCCATGCATATTCTGAGGACTGTGAGCCTGTTCATTGTGATGCTTCACTGAAGCACAAAACCCTGAGAACAGACCAGCTACCGCAAGCATTGCAGGTAGAGAGCAGTGAGTGATGAACGGAGGAAATACACTGACCAACTGCTTGGGCATTAATAACAGCTCTGGAGTAGAAGTATGACGTCCTGTGGAAGACTATCCCAGGAACACCATAAACTCCCTTATTTGTCAGCCTTAAGGAACAAGGATGGCTTCCTGGGGAGTGAGTTTAAGCTAAGTTTTGAAGGAAGGTGGTAGTGGAAGCAGGTTAGGACATTCCGCAGAGCAGATGTCTCCAAAGGCTGTAGAGTAAGGATTACAATATACTTACATAACTGATGAGACCCAATGTGGCTGGAATAGAGAGTGTCAGAGAATAGCCCAGGAAGAAGTGGAAGAGGACCGAGTCCACTGGGGCGTGCTGAGCCTTTATTACTTACTCCACTCCAGTCCTATCCCAGAGAGAGTTAAAAAGCCATTGGAAGTATGTAGATTTACTGGGGCTTTCACAACAAGCGCTATCATCAGGAATATGTCTTCCCCTAGTTCTGCGAGCTAGAAGTTTAAGATCACAGCAGAGTTAGACTCTGCTAAGGCCTCTCGGTTTAGCATACTGATGGCTGTCTTCTCTCTGTACATGACCTTCCCTTTGCATGTGTTTTGTCCTAAAATCCTTCTATAAGAGTGCTAATCATAGTGATTAGGAATCCTCTATCTGACCTCATTTTTTAACTTCATTATATCTTTAAAGATCCAGCTTCCAAATATTGTCACATTTTGAGGTCTTGGTACCTAAGATAGGGATACATGTTTTGGGGGAGGGGATGCACAGAGTAGAAGGTTTATTGTACAACAATCTCCTCATTTATGCTTTCTGTATTTATCTACGTTGTGATTTGGAAAACGGAAAAGGAGGACCAGAGAAGACCAAGACATCAATGTGAAGTCCTTGGTTTGTATTCCAGGAGAAGAACACATGGCTTGGCTAGGCAGGCTCCAGCTTGGTTTCACAAAGACAATGTCCAGAAAATTGAGACAAAATGCCGGTTCAAGGTGCTTCCTGGTTCCTTGGGCCAGAAGGGGAGGGGCCCAGGAAGAGGCACATAGAGGTAGACCATGGATGTGATGGCAGGAAGTTGAGGTGGTTGACTTGCATGGTTTCTATTTTAATATTCTGTGAAGTAGGCCATCTGCTGAGAAAGGGAAGAAAGAAAGTTGCAGATGTGAATTGAATGGGAAACGTTTTAAATTACAGTTCCAGAGAGTTAGGAAGCTGAATACCCAAAAACTTCACTAGAATTTCTATGAAGTGTTTAAAGCCTCTTTAGGATGGGTGACCACAGATTTTAAAATGTTTTGTGGGAGGGTTTTTTATTATTATTTTTTTTTTCCTGTCATGATTAACTGTGTGGGCACAGCCTTAAGGAAAATACAAATCTGGATACTTTGGAGTTCGGGTTTCTCAGGGCAGACAATTCTCTGCAAGATGGCTAAAGGAATTCTGAGCCAAAAAAGGTTCCATCTTAACCTTTGGGAATGTCCCAGGTGCTTGGAATTTGGCACTAAAATTGTCAAGGAATGATGGGATACGAAGCATTTGCTGACAGTGCTGCTAGACTGGAACCTTCTGGAAACATTTCACTATGAGCTCCTGGGCACTGTCTTCCAGTTTATCTTGAAGCACAAGCTAGAAGTCACACGTCCATGTGCCTTGGCTGCAGAGATACAATGGAGCCTTCTGGATGTTGATCCCTCAGCTATTTCAAAAGTTTCCTGGCTGCACTCTTCCCAGTACGGGAAACACACTGAGAATTTAATAAAAAGGTATGTCGTGCTCATGTCACAGAGCATAAAATAAACACGAACTACGATGGTGGGTGCTGCCTCAGCCTCCTGCCGTGCCAGTGAATGTCTCACCAAGATTTGCCATCAACCCGGCTAATGGAGGAACTGAAAAACAAATTCATTTCTTCTCTGAAAAATTGTGGTATATCACTTAGAATTTGAAAACAAAGAAGAAAGACATCCCACCATGTCTGGGAATATAATGCTGATCCTCTATCAGGTTTTGTGTATCTAATCCACTGACCCTTCCACCACACACATACTAGAGTGGGGGCAGGGAGAGACTGTCATAGTATCTAGCTCCATAGAGCCATAGAAGCTCAGATTTCACATTCCTCCAAGAGAAAGAATTCAAGGATCAGAATTCCACAGGACAGATTGTTTTTACATACGCTACTACTTACTATGCTTTGCAGCAGGATATGGGCTCTCGGTGTGAAATACTAATAATGACAAGGGGTTTGGCAATAAAAAAGAAACTAGATACCGTAAAACATTGTACAAGCAAAGTGCAACCCTAAGATAATGCCTTGATAATTTTTGAGAAAAGTATGCTAATCTGAAATATGCCGTCCAGGCAGGCCTTGAATTTTCTGTCTAATGACTAAAAAGCATAGTACTTGAAAGATTAGAGACTTGAGAAAGTATTTAAAGTGGTTTATGCCAAGAATATAAAAGCAAAAGACAGTGTTCTTAAAAACACATATCTTTCCATTATTTAGGCATGGGAAAAACCAGATATTGGCAGTTATTGCAAGAGGAGAAGACTTGAGCTGAGGTGCTGTTTGTCATGAGAGACTCAACTTGGGAAGGAAAAAGGAGGAAGAAATAAGAGAACGAGACTGGGTGGTATTTTCATTAGCTAGTACCCTCAGAGAATCACTTATTATGTGAAATTCCAAAAATAATGAACAGGACCCCCCAAGTTAAAGATCCAACTGAGCCAGGATTATGACAGCTGGCCCCCTTGCAGGGATAGTAACCAAACTTCTATTCCCGGGGCTTCTCATTAATAGAGACATTTGTTTCTGGAATCTGGTTTGTTTTTAATTTCTCATCACTGAAATAGATATGTATATAAAAGTTAGAAATTCTCTGCTTCTTTTCACCTTGTGCAGAATTCTTGAACTAGAAAAAGGGAAGAAATGCAGTTATACAGAAACTAAAAGCCTCCATCCCAGATCAGAGCCCTGCAGAACAAATCCTCCTTCACCTGTCCCACCATCAGACACTTGCCCACCCCCCTCCGAGATGATGGGTACGAATTAGTGCTTTGCATTTTGAATGAAGGATACAAGTTTATCTAACGAATAAAATAATCAAAATTCCCCAAAGGTTGAGGGGAAGTTGCATGTTTTGGAGTTCAGTTTGGATGCATTGTAGAATTTGGATGCTGCATGTTAGAAACACACTCTCTGATATACCAGATTCTTACTTTAATCTCTGAAAACTAATGACCTCAAAGACAAGCCAAAAAAGAGACAAGCCCATAGCTCTGCAAAGCTATTTCACCCAAATTAAGACTGTTAAAAAAGAAAAAAAAACAAAAACCACATGTGGAGAACAGACCTAAGAGTTTGTTCTAATTGAAAGCATTCCCCCTTCCAATCCTTAGTTAGAGAGCAAAATTACTTCCTTGTGTTGGGGGTCTGAGAAAACCAAGCTGAGGAAATGGACTGGCTATTTTCTGCCACACTGCAGTTCTGTGGACATGCAGTAGTCTTCAGCTGTGGCACCATGAAATTATTTTTAGATTTTCCAATATCGTACGTATTTTTTCTCCCTTTTCTCCCCCATTCCTCCTGTACAAGCGCTTGTCACTATACCCGTTTAAAGAGGAGTGGCCATCTTCTCATTCCATGACCTCAAGTCAATTTTGTTTTTACTTCAACAAACATAAAACAAGTCAGCTTGGGGGTTTATTTTTTCTGATATTTCTCAAAAGATCAGGCACTACGTTTGTTAGGATGAATATTGATTTATACTGAGTTATCACCGGCTATTCTCCAGTCCTCCCATTCAGACTCTCAGAAAAGGGGCGAAAAGAACAGCCACATGGGTCTGCAAACATGTTAACATGACTGAGTGAGCTCCACCTTAGGACCAATTGAAGTTTAATAGCAGACATTAATTCTGAGTGAACTGTGTCTCTATCCCAGCATTTCAGGTGCAAATTGCTGTGCAGAAACCCTAATTGTAAAGTCACTACAGCAGTGCTCTGTGGAGTCCATCAGCAGCTGGGCTGTAACCTCAATTAGCCCTTCTGTAAGCACTGAGTGCCTACAAGACACTAGAAAGCCACTGCACTTCAATAAAGACAGACCTCTGAATACGGTCAATCATTCAAATACTTAAAGATTTATACAGAGAGAGAGAGAGAGAGAGAGAGAGAGAGAGAGAGAGAGAGAGAGAGAGAGAGAGAGAGATTTACATTAGGCTATCAGCAAAAGAGATACCGTTGTAGCTGGACCTGAAGAATACGCATAGTTTCTAGATCAACAGAGGAGTGAAAAGCTTTCTGGAACCTAACAATAGTTGAAGGCCAGGCTTATAAAATACAACGGATTGAGGGAACTATGAATTATTCAAGCAAGGAACACAATGGGATGTGAAACATGGCTCAGAAAAAAATGAAGCTACAAAGAAATCATAGCCTGATCACTGTGCCTCTGTGTGCTTTGCTAATGTTGACCTTATTCTGTGTGCCTCTTTCCAAAAGTGT
The DNA here is from genome assembly GCF_949786415.1 of Peromyscus eremicus. Classification (NCBI taxonomy): domain Eukaryota; kingdom Metazoa; phylum Chordata; class Mammalia; order Rodentia; family Cricetidae; genus Peromyscus; species Peromyscus eremicus. Next base: position 14,622,916 of record NC_081424.1, read on the forward strand.
GACAAGTGCGGCTTTAGTGGAACGTGACCTGATTTTAGGTGTTTCTATATGCTTGTGTTATTTTTTCACAGATTATTTTGGAAAACAAGACACTTTTTAAAATGAGTTCTTACGGTTGGAGAGGAGGCTCAGGGGCTAAGAGTACATGCTGGTTGTGCAGAGGACCCAGGCAAGGTTCACAGCACCCACACTGGGCAGCTTATAATAGGCTTCAGCTCCAATGAATATGATGCTCCTTTGACCTCTGTGGGTCATATGCGTGCACACACACATACACACACACACACACACACACACATACACGCACGCACGCACGCACGCACAAGCACACGCACACACACGCACACACACACACACACACACGCACACACAGAGAGAGAGAGAGTTAAATACAAAATACTTTTATGAAAATGAGTACTTCTTGAGACCACCATAAAATACTTGTTTTATATTTGTTTAAATAAAATCAAAATGTATTACAACTGTTAATAAAACATGTACTAAATGTTATATGAAATAATCTAGAAATATCCATAAAACACTGTATAGTTATCTTCAGTTTGGGAAACATCAGAGAAGATAATAGGCAACTATGTGACAGTCCCCTGGGAGGAAAGCTGTAAGCATGGAGCTCTCTGCCTGGTGTGCACACTGGCCACAGATGTGCAGTCAGCACGTTCTGAATTTCTACCATGGCCGCCTATCAGTTCTGTTCCTTCTTCATGGGAATATCAGATGTTGGCTTATCAGGTTTGTGATTTGCAAGAAAAGAATTCAGGATTTTATCTTTTTGAGTTTTTGTTTTTTGGTTTTTTGTTTTGTTATTGTTGATAGTCTATTCTATTTTAAATCAGTAGATAGCCAAGCATTTGGTTTGAACCAAAGTGCAACCCTACTGTACACACACACACACACACACACACACACACACACACACACACACACAGAGGTTTGTGACCCAAGAAAGGAAGTAATGCATGCCTATCTGGAATTCAGTAACAATTTTCTTCTCTGATGATTATCATATCTCCAAACTCATCCAAGGACATCAAGTCAGAGGAATTAATGTATCTATGTATTAAAAATAATTTTTAGGGCCAGTGACCTGTGCTACCTCTATGGCTATTAAGCACATGGGTATTTTAGTTTCAGCTCATGTCCTGTCCTTTTTAACAAAAACAACTAATAATATGCTCTTGATTCATCTATTGAACAAGATTCAATTTCTAAATGTCCCCTTAAATAAAATGACAATTTTATATGGCATTTTGGGTTTGGGTGGTTTTTATGTCATCATTTAATCACTTAGATATTAACACTATGTAAGCATGTATTGCTCACTAATTATTGTATTAGTGATTAGTGATTATTGTACTGTACTATGATCATCTGGCCATGGGACTTGATGCTGGAAAGAAGGAAGGAGACATTTATTTCACTTTGTATCTCTCAGACATTCTGGCATAGAGGTAGATATACAGTTAAAGCTATAAAATACATCTTTTGTGTTAAAACAATACATTATCCATAAATTATTACTTTGTTAGTTACTTCTGATATCAATAAGACAAGATACCTGACTGAAACAACAGAAAGGAGAAGAGGCTTATTGCGACTCTTAGTGTCAGAAGGCATATAGCACATGGCAGAAAGTCAAGGCAGCTGTGTGGACCCTCTGGAGCATGTGAAGACAGGACAGCTGTGTGGACCCTCTTCAGAGTTGGAAGACAGGGCAGCTGGGTAAATCCTCTGTAGAGTGTGAAGACAGGGCAGTTGAGTGGATCCTCTGTAGTGTGGGAAGACAGGGCAGCTGTGTGGATCCTCTGTAGTGTGTGAAGACAGGACAGCTGTGTGGATCCTCTGTAGTGTGTGAAGACAGGGCAGCTGGGTGGATTCTCTGTAGTGTGAGAAGACAGGGCAGCTGGGTGGATTCTCTGTAGTATGAGAAGACAAGGAAGCTGAGTGGATCCTCTGTAGTATGAGAAGACAGGGCAGCTGAGTGGATCCTCTGTAGTATGAGAAGACAGGGCAGCTAAGTGGATCCTCTGTAGTATGAGAAGACAGGGCAGCTGGTGGATCCTCTGTAGTGTGGGAAGACAGAGCAGCTGTGTGGATCCTCTGTAGTGTGGGAAGACAGGGCAGCTGAGTGGATCCTCTGTAGTGAGTGAAGACAGGGCAGCTGTGTGGATCCTCTGCAGTGTGAGAAGACAGTAAGCCGCAGGGATCCTCTGTAGTGTGGATCCTCTGTAGTGTGAGGAGCTCACATCTTTATGAACCAGAAAGTAGACCAGAACCAGAGACAGTTGTAAGGTATAATCTTCCAGACCTGCCCCAGTGACCCACTTTTATTAGTTAGACTACACATTGTAAAGGTTCCACAACCCTCCAAGCAGTGCCACCAGCTTGGGATCAAGTATGCAAACACATGAGCTTGTGGGGATGTACTTTACATGAACCATAACAGTCAATAGTCACTGAGGCATGGCGAGAACACAGATAATGAGGGAAACTATGGTAACTGTCAATTGGCTGAAAACCGAATTCAACCATGATTTTCCTTGGAGTGCATCTCCTCTTGAGGCTGTTCACCACAAAGCAGCTGACTTCACCTTGGGGACTAATTTTTTACCAATGGATCCTTTAGAAAGGTCACTATGGTTTTGACTCTAACCATCAGAGTACAATCTTAATTCTCTGGTGTCACTAACTACGACATCAAAATGGTGTATCCTCCTAAGCATCACTGCTGAACTTCTGACTTACTTATCAGACTCTTAGAGTCACATTGAGAGCAAGAGATAGAAATTAGTCAGATGGTTTGGGGACAGTGACAATGATTCTTGTCCTTGATCAGAAATATCCTTAGTTTGCTTCTGATGAGAGGCCAGAAGAGCAAGGTTTCATTTCTTGCTCTTGTTTTTCATCTTTCTTCTTTTACTCAGCCTAAATGAGCCCCAGTGCCTAGAAACTATACCTGACGTGGCCAAAACTGAGAGGTGCGTGGATATTCCATAGATGGGCTGACTGGCGGAACTCAGCAATGCTTCATCCCAGTTTCTGTCGTAAGTTCTATAGATTAGAGATCAATAGAACCCTACCTCTGGGGTCCTGGCCTACTATCTAGGAGCTTTATCTTCTGTCTTTCTCTTCAACTCCCACATAGAAGCCTATCATTAAACTCCTTTTTCAAACTCAATCTCTTGCTTGTGAAATTCATTCTTTGAGCTAATGAGACAAAGGACGCAGAAGACACTGGCTTGGGGTAGCTATGGTGGCTATTGATTTTTCTAGCACCTTAGCTGTCTGAGGTATGAAACTTGAGGCAAAAGAGCTTATGCTCAAAGACCCTCTATTTCCCCCGCCCCCATTTCAGAAAGAAAGGAATTGTAGATGACTGTACTTTAAAATGTGAGACCGTCAATGCTGAGTGTTCCTCAAAACCCCAAGTGTCTCTATAGGAAGTTTTATGTTGCTATTTTCCAATTTGTATATTTTACCAGGCTTATTCTAATATTTAAACTTGGTTGAGTTAACTGAAAATTAAACCATGACTTAATAAAATTTTGCATGTAACAAAATTAATGTTCATGAAGACATTTGTGGCATTAAATGCAGATACACAAAAAGAAGAAAGATTTTTCAAAGTAATCAAGCCAAGAGAAATTGTTAAGCTTCAAAGAAAAAAATCTAAAGAAATAATAGAAAACACAGTGAAAATGAACAAAATTAAAACAGGAAAACAATGGTCAGAAACAAAAGAAAAGATTGCTCTGTAAAATCCCGAAGAAAAGGGACAAACTCTAGGAAGAATTACAAAGGAAATCGAGGAAGAAATCATTGCCAGGAGCCAGACAGGACGCTCGCTACCCATGCAGACCCTTTCAGTGTCCCAGTAAAAGGAGCACATGCCCTAAACAGTCATGTTTGCCAATGTAAATTGGCCATTAAAATGAAAAGGCAAAATTCTCCAGAAGAGAAAACCACCAGTCTGCCCAAAGATATGTAGATAATGTGAATAGTCACATAAATTTTAAGAAAATTGGACTTGTAAGTTAAAATGTGCTAAGACAATAATTACCCATGCTAACCAAGGGAAAACAGGTAAAAAAGCAATTTCCAGTATTAGAAAGAAAAGATGTCATCACTACCTATGCTGAGAACATGCAAAGTATAAAACAAAGACTATAGAGAAGTCCACCCTGCCGATTAGGGGAAGTACGCTAGTGGTCTCCATCACGAGTTGATCTTTCTGGGCCTCTCTTAACTGTGGCCTACAAATAATCAACATGCTAGTGAAGCTCCATCATTCTTCTCAACTGTTGTGTCCATCTTACTCCCCAATAAAAACACTTACTTACAGATATTCCTCTCCCTCTTTCTCTCCTCCCCTCTCTTGCCTTCTTTTTCTATTCCCTACTCCCTCTGGCCCTCTCTTTCACCCACTTGCTTAAGCCCACTGTGTTTAGAACCTTCCATGTAGTTCATGTACGGCAGAATATTCTCTTTACTCTGATCTGTATCACAAACCTCTTAATTTCATAGTCCTATCTGAATGTCATTTCCAAAGTCCTTAAATATACTCCAGCAGAAAATGAACTCCTTTCCATTTACAACATAGTTTCCTTGATGAATTCTACCAAACAATTTTTCAAAAAGAAGCTATCCCACTTTAATTTTTGCAATCTTTTATATAAAATACAGAGCCTACTTCCTAACATAGAGTTCAGCCTATGAAACCATCCCGCTCTATCACCAAAGGCACATAAAGATAAATGGGAAGATGTACTGAGCTCACTCAGGAACATGGATGCAAATACCCTCCATAACATTCTGCAAATTGAGTCCTGTGTTACACATAGAGGATCACATGGGAATATTTCTAAGTACTATCTAAATAATTTTCCCAGTTAATATCATTAATTAGATCATTTCCTTTTTTGTTTCCCACCCCATTTGGAATCCAATATCCATTTTAAAATTTACAGTGCACCTTAAGTAGGATACTGGGTTTTCATTGGGAATTCTAAGTCCTATTTAAATTTTATACGTTGTATAGTTGAAATGTTAAATTCATATGTCCAACTTGTTCTGAACAAACTTGAAATATTTCCAATAATTAAATTGTACATCCATTGTTAAATTTAAATTTAGTTCATGAAATTGGATAAAATTAAAAGCTCAATGCCTCAGTCAGACAAACCACATTTATATGTTCCATAGTAACAAGGAGACTGGCACAGTGCAGAATGGGAGTTGTTAGATAATGGCAACATCATCAACCCCATTGAGGAATCTGGCTTCATTTCAGGTGAACAGCACAAGGCTTTGGTTTCACACATCAGTATTTCTTCACAGTTGTATTTATGCTAAATGATAACAGGAGCTTTCAAATTCAATAAATATATTTGGTAGCCAAAGTGAATCTTTTAATTAGAAGTAAATATAAAATGTATCTTCTAAATGTATAATTCACTTTCAATGTATTTCCATGGTAAAATAATTTAACCTCTTAATATTTTTAATAAAGTAAGTCTGGTGAAATGATAATATAAGAGCATGACGCACTGCTTTTATCCTTTTAGACTACTCAGAAAAGAACATGGTTTGATACTAAAATAAAATGTTCAAGTCAAATAAAGGCCAAATGACAAAGAATAGCTTCATGTAGCATTTGAATATTTCTAGTCACAAACAACAGAGCATCTATTTCTAATATTCATCAGTTACTTCAGAGTTCAATGACATAATTGTTAAAAGTATAATTTCCTTCTCATCATACCAAAAACATAAAAAAAAATTCAACTTCATTCTATTTTCAAGTTGCTCATTCCAGACGTAATTGAATTGCACACTAATTTAATACAAGTTTTCATAATACTATATACTGATGTCTTCAAAGGAAGAAGACAGCTTTATAGATATAACAAGAGAACCATGGCTCAAACCTAAGGGAAAGGGGCTGATTAATGTAGAAAGCCACAAACGGTCAAAGTGCAGAGATTAAGTGTTAGTGGAGTGCTCAGATACAAATGGGACATTGATGTCACAACACCTACCAAAGGCCCAGGGACCACTGAGGAAGAGGGAGAAAAAAGATTGCAGGAGCAAAAGGTCAAGGAGGAACAGAAGGAAATAGTGTCTTCTGAACATGACACGGCCATTGTACTCATGAACTCATGTCAGTGTGGTAGCCCGCAAAGACCTGTCTTATACAAGTTGAAGCTAGTTAGCACTCTAACATAGTGTTGGAAGGGTTCATAAGACCCCCCATTCCTACCTAAGGAGCTATGGACAATTAATAGCTTCTAGAGAAAGAAGAGTTGGTTTTCTTTAAGGGAATGGCTTCTATTAGGTCCGTCATGCTCCGGTGGATAGGCAAATACCCATGGGCAGCACAAATTGGAATAGATGGATTTAAGAAGGAGAATAAAATTGGGGACTAGAGGAGGTGGGTAGATCTGGGAGGAGTTAGTGGGAGCATTTCAGTATATTTGATTGCAACATATTGTGCAAAATTCTCAAATAAATTGATTAAAAATTTCAGAAAACAGAAAGAACAGTTTATACCCAACTTCACCCTACTATTTTATTTGCTGTTGTAATGCTAGTTAATATATCCATTTATTAGATTAACATTAATGAATAGTAATACAGTCAAAAAAGAAACAAAGGTATCATAGTTCTCATTAAAATTAGGTTTGCATGTTTATTACTTTTATTTTATTTCTAGGTTGTAGTTTTGTTCACATAGTTGTGTAGGAGCCATCATTATCTTAAATTTATGTTAATTTTTATGTTACACATGTAGAACATATCATGACAAAAATAACTAAAAGCCACACTACAGTTCTGGAAGACTGCTTCTTCCTGAGGGAAATCAATACATCACTTGGACTTCAGAAACACTACACATAGAGCTCATAAATTTCCTCATTGAGTAAGCCAACACGGAGAGCATTGGCTACCTAAAAGCAAACAAATACAAGATCACACTGTGTGGGAGCCTGTTTTCAGGTTCCTCGTGGCTTTACCCAGCAGGTCCGCATAGAGGATGATTAGACCATGGGCCTGAGTGCAGGTGTCTGAGATGGTCTGCACTTGACTGTGCTGGGGGGAGGTCTTTTGCTCCACCCCTTGGCATTTCTATAAATACCCTAGGGCAGAGACAGTCAGGGCCCATTGGAATAGGTTTCAGGTCCTCTCGAGGCTATTCTGTATTTTCTATCTGTTTATCTCCACAATCTAAATCCTTCTATCTAATATTTCCTGCTGTTCGCACTCAAGAAAACTCTGGGGAACTGTGGGGTTGGTGGGTAAATGCCCCACAACACTGTACCTGTTCTCTGACTAGCAAAATTGATGCTGTGAGAGACCATGATCTTCTGTAATGTGCGTCATGCAGGCTAGATCCTCCAACAGCAAGTAATCAAGGGCAAGTAAACCAGTTACCTATTGTGAGGGGGTAGGGCTCTGGACGCAGAGGGAGAGGAAGAATCACCTGTGTAGTAGACAGAGAAAATGTGAGCATGTTAAGTCCAAATTCGAAAGCAAAGAGGAGATGATTTTTTAAAGATTTATTTATTTATTATGTATACAGTGTTCTACCTACATGCAAGAAGAGGGTATCAAATTATAGATGGTTGTGAACTACCATGTGATTGCTGGGAATTGAACTTAGGACCTCTGAAAGAGCAGCCAATGATCTTAACCTCTGAGCCATCTCTCCACCCCAGGAGACGATTTTTAAAGCTATGATTTTTTAGGAGATTGAGGATGCATTGCCCCACAATGTCTAAATTAATGGCAACTGGTCTGGCTTTTCATCATGAGAAATTTCTTCTTACAAAGGCACAAATGCTCTTTCACAGGGGTGTAAAAGTGACTGAAGCTGAGTGTGCTTGATGAAGAGGTGGAATGTCTGTCAAAGGGTGGGCCCAGTTTTAGGTCACGAACCATCACGTTTGAGTCTTTATGTGGTAGACTCAGTGTCTCTCCAGCATTTTACTTGGTCACCAAACTGATCTCGGCTTTTGAATTTGAAGTAGATTTTGCTTAGAAACCCTGCATTGAGGAAGGTGCAGTGAGTGTCTCAGTTTGTGCCATGGCAGAGGGAGTTAATCCTAAAACCAAATGCTTTTCCATGTCCATGGCTTCCCTCCCAGGTTCTGTCAGGGATGTGACCCGAAGGGAGTCTACTGTCCAATACAGACTGCTGGTGTTGGAAACCTCTGGGCTGCCACTGACTCAGCAGCAGCTCTAAGTACTGATCAGGGAAACAAACGACAGAATGGAAACAGACAGTATGCCACCAAGCTCAACCACTGCCAAGGAAGCAGGAATTGGAAGGATTTATCTGGGTTACTGAAACAGAAAACAGATTGATTTAGTTTATTAAACATCATTTCCTATTGAGGGGAACAAGAAGCTTTGAAAGAATCTAAAAGTCATTTTATTCCTAGACTCCTTAAACCCTTGCCATGCCAATATGAAGCTATTATATATTAGTTTGATAAATACTTGCATACAAAATGTACATTAAAAGTATATATACTCCTAATAAGATGAAATAGTCTTATTTTAGTATTTATGAATATATATATTTATAAAGCAGTTAATATTTTATATTGAATGTGTATGTGTGTGGATATTTGTGTGTGGATTTTTAATAACTAAACTTCTAGCTTCTTTTTGGAAACTGTAGAAATTTTTCATTGTAAGTTTTCCTGCAAATGGAGTAGAACCAAGATATGGAAAGAATGTTTCCTAGTATTTAAAATCTAGTCTACTTTGGCAGTCATTGAAGTAATTTCTATAATCTGGCCACAGTGTTTAGATATTTTTAATCTAATAACACATTTTAGCAGTATCAATGAAATTATTTTACTCTCGGGCCTATAATATTGTATGCAGAAAAACATAGCATAAAATCTTACTTACTTTACGGTGGATATGCAAATATTTAATTTAAGATATAAGAATGAGGGAGAAATGTCCCTCTCAAGAAAAATTAAAATATTTATTGTATTTATCTCTACCTATAGAGATAAATTGAAGCTGTCATTTATTTTGACAACACACAATGGTTAGTTTGGCTTGATTCAATTCCTTCCAATTTGGGGGCACTCATGTTTTACATTGTATCCAGGCTTCAAAATATAATAGTAATATTTTTTTTAATACAGCCTTTCTGCCAATAAACACCACAGACATCCATCTACCTTTATCCTTCTCGGTATTTCAGAAGATTTAAAACTGCTAGGCACTTTTAGGTCCCTTCCTAAAGCCCATGCTGAGTCGGCCTTGCCAAGCATGACACCCCGTTCATGTCCTGCTGCTCCAGCAGCTTCCCCGTTGGCTTCCTTACCACCCATCTTTCCTGGGGAGCAGTAAATGCATGCCATCCTCCAAGACATGCTATCCAAGCTTGGCTCCCTTCTTCAAGGCTCTTGTCCGGACGGCAAGTACTACATAAACACAACAGTCAGTAAACACATATTGGCCTCTCAGTTCTGTCCTGGGACTTCCAAGCAGGCCCTCAATTACCTCTCTCGGATGATAGAAGTCACCGTCAAGTGCAGGTGTCCCGGAATTGTTCTGAAGTTGGTATAGGACATAGCTTCCCATCAAGTCTTCCCATTGAGGAGTGACGTCTGCTCCTTGTCTGAATCAGGGTGGGGTTCATTTCATTAGAGTGCAATGGAGGCAAAGCTGTGGGATTTCTGAGCCTAGACACAGCACCAGCTCGGGAACTCTTGCTTGATCTGTTTTCACTACTCATAGCAGTGTACCATCTAATACGTGCATCCGGTGGCCACGTGCCAAGAAGTCCAGACTATACATGGAGGAAGTCATTGTCATTACAGCAGAGAGCACCAGAAGTTTCGAAGTTGTCCCAGACCAGGTTCCACAGAGGATAATGAAGAAGCTTCAAGATGTGGTCATCAGGGCAACTCAGATCATTCCATACCTTGATTTTTCCAAAATGAAACTGCAGACCTGTGCAAGCCATCCCAATGGGTCCCTGTCTAAATTCTTCCTCCCCTGATCAGGCAACAGTAAAGATCCCTGGTCTTCTTATGTCTTGTCTTTCTTCATCTCAATTCTGTCATCTGCTCCCGTGAATTTTGTTCAAACAAACAAACATCTCGTGAAACAATGCATTTCCTTCTCCATCAATGTTACCATTTTTGAAATTAGCTTAATCAATAGATATGTTTTTCTTATTGGTCACCAATTCTCCACGTCAGCTGAGTGACCTCTCCTAAACTCAAATCATGCCATCCATAAGATCTCTTCAAGGGTATTCACCTGAAATGAAGACAGACCTCTTAATGAGGATGATGTTGGCATGATCTAACCATGCCTCCCATTCTGCACTGTGCAACAGGGTACCTGCCAGTCTCCTTGTGACTTCTGCACATTTAAATGTGATTCCTGTGATATGCGACTGAAGTTTTGAGTTTTTTTTTTACCCAATTTCACGAACTGAATTTAAATTTGACAATAAACATTCGATTTAACTATTGGAAAGGTTTCAAGTTCATAACAGGGTGGGCATATGAATCTACTTTTTCATCTCTAAAGTCTGTGAAATTTAAAGAGTCAAGAATGCCAAATAAAAAATCCAGTATCCTAATTGAGGCCCACAGCCAACTTAAAATGAAATGTTGGTTTCAAACAATAGGAAACAAAAGAGTACACAATCAATTAATAACTAGTAAAGTGAATGTATATGGTAATAATATTTTGGATATTTTGAGTCAAATAAAACCCTTTAAAAATTAATATCTTACTTTCTCAAATGTGGCTACTAGAAAATATTATGCCACGTGTGTGGCTGTCATGTTTGTGTTTGACCATGTGGCTTTTTCTCTGTGTTCACCACTGTCTCTGGCGAGGCCCTGTTTACTTTTACACTCACCTCACTGCTCATCACAGGGCCTGTGTACATGCTGGTCTCCCTTCCTACCTTTGGTTCGAGCAGCATTCCCTTACAGAAAACAGTTCCTACCTCCTTGTCTTCAGTGAATTCTCCTGACCTTTAATCTCACAACACATCAGTGTTCACATTTGTAGCATGTGTTACGGTGACAATCTAATTAGATAAATTGCCTGTTCCCTCCTCAGAAGAAACTCACAGTAATATACTAAACTCCCAGGGTCAGCATCAGTGACAGCAGAGACCCCTTCAGCACACTGTTGCTCTCCCAGTGCTTACAACAATAGTAGCCTCAGTTGCAAGCTTTAACAAAGCCAAGTCAGAACCGAAACGTATCAGAGTGGGGCAGAGAAGAGAGTTTTGCATTAAAAAAAAATAAAAATGGCTTGCATAATTTGCTAATTGAGTTCAACATGTAGTTGTTAAATGAATGATAACATTATCCTGCCCCCCAAAAAAACCCCAAATAGTCTTATTTACTAATATTGAAGAAAGAAAATCCAAAGGAGTTGACACATCATTAAAGAGCTTACCTTATGTACCAGGCTCCCACTATAGGTTGACTTTCTACCAATGCCCTCCTGAAGAGATAGTATGTTAACTTCCAGAGAGAAACAATCCTGTGAGGTCCTGCCTCTTCTCTGTGACTCCTCTAGGATGCTTCCCTATTTATGACAAATGACTGTTGTGCAGATTCGGTGACTTGATACGTATTTAGCACGATGTCTGTCAGACAGTCAACCAGCTCAATAACTTCCAGCATTAATATCTCCAGGCCAAGATACCATCTGCCATCTATTAGGTGCTTACTATACACCGATCATGATATTAAGTCTATCAGTGCATCTCAATGAATCCTCACTGCCGCTGCTGACGTATAAAGGAGCCACGGCTCACAGAGGTGAAATCCGTGTAGAAAACCACACATCTAATAACAGAAGACATGAGATGCGCTGTGAGGAAACTGACCCAAACTCACCCTTACTGGCACTATACTTCTCTGTCGTGCGGAAGGCACTCAGGGAACCTGAATTCCTTTACCTTTTCATGCACCCTGGGCCCCGGTCATAAAAACAGCCGTTCCTCCAATGCAAATGTACTGTCCCAATTCCATTTTTCTGTTCACTCTACTGACTTTCCTTATCTAATTTACTTCCCCTACATTTCCCCAAAAGGCAAATTCTATTCCAATATCAGAGCTACCCATGTTGCTATCATTCCTCTGAATATACAAGTCCATACTACTTTTCTACCAATGCTCTCTTGTTCATCAAATAAAGCATTTCATTGTTCTGTGGTTCTTGGTATGTAGTGTGTTTCTTTTTCCTGCATGCCCACATTTTTAATGTCTTGAAGAGGCCATCTCAGCATCTCATGTGTCTGTGGAAGTGCTATGGACATAATGATGAGTCCAGTAAATTGATGGCAACTTGAAAATTACCTTAACATGTAGTCCTCACAAACTACTTTCATTTATATATACCTATATATCCAAACACATACATACACAAACAGACACACACACACACACACACACACACACACACACACACACACAGATCCACATATACAATCATATATCCGTGCTTATGCATAGTAACATTCACAATCATGTACATAAAATCACACAGACATAAACACAAATGCAGACGTACATGCAAAGCATACATACAAGCTGGGCGGTGGTGGCACACACCTTTCATCCCAGCACTCAGGAGGCAGAGGCAGGTGGATCTTTGTGAGTTCAAGGCCAGCCTGGTCTACAGAGTGAGATCTAGGATAGCACCAAAGCTACACAAAGAAACAAACAAACAAACAAAAAAGCACATATACATATCTATCCAGCCCGATTTATGCATGTGTGCACATATGCAAAAATGCACACTCAGAGCTTAATTCCATTTTGTTTATGGCTAGATAAAATAGTTAAGGAAGAATGAGTCTTAAGTGACATTGTGGATTTGAATGTAGCCTCTTTTTTTTCTGATTTTGCCTTTTAAAACAATGAAAATAATTTATATTTAATTTTAACAGGGCAATGGATGGCTGGGGGGGATTTTGTTATTTTGTTGCTCTCTGTTTATTTTGAAAATGGATTTTAAAATAAAGACCATCTTAGCATTTGATAACAGGACACCAAACCATCACACACATTCAAATATACACATACACATATGTACACACTCAGAATATTAACTAATACATTTTGATAAAAAGATAAATATCAAGAAAATATTTAAAAAAAGAAACGTTAGGCTAAGATCAACCTAAGAAAAGTAAAATTAGAAACTACACTTCTCAGTATTTTTATCCGAACCATTTGGCATTTGGATTTTATGTACCATTAAGAAAACATAAACTCCTAAAGTAGTTTACTTTATAATGTGGCCTGCCAAGGCAGTAATGCTACCAGTAAAGGATGTTTTAAAGAATTAAACAGATACAGTCACCCTTATAAAACAAATAAATATGCATCATGGAAGCAAGAAAGGCATGCTCCATTATCATTAAAATTTTAGCCAGGCAAATTTTAAACAATTAAGTGTGCAAATGCACATATAAAAACAATTCCACTCCAGATTGGGGATGGCGTTACTAAATCATGGTAACAGCACATTCTGATAGGATGTGCCGGGGTCCACAGGGAAATTAGAGTCCTATTACACATAGCCAAGTGCACATTACTAGCTGTTGGGAGGAGGTGCCAGGGTTGTAAACATCTCATATGGCCTGTAGTCCATTAGATAAGGATATTAAACCCTCTGATCAATAAGACTCCATGAAGCTATTATGGTCATTGGCAGTTAAAATACCCCCAAACACTAGCTTGAGTCCACAAAGAACAGTGTGTTTTCCTATCTTTGGGTATCAGACGTGGCTGCATTCTAAATCTTGCTGTTGGAGCTTTGCCCTCTGCCAGGAAGAAGGAGAGCTGCATTTGCATACTCTGCCTGGTGCCGGCAACATGAGAACTTGAAGTGGGGATGTCAGCCGGGGCCTGATTTATGTCACGTTAAGAGAGCCTAGTAATTTCAGATCTTGTAATGGGGTTTTCATTCTTCTAGCTACATAATGCATGCAAACATTATCTTGATGCCTTTTAAGAAACTTGTCAAAATGCATGGGGAGAAGCAAATGTATTATATGTTTGCCTCCTGTAGACTGCAGCCGGGAGGAGAGTGGCTCGCTGAGATTTCAACTGTGCATAATTATAAGTACTTACAGCTAAGAGCTATTGAACTGCCTACAGAGTGTCTGGGAAAGGATGTGGTGAAGCATCCGCACAGCACTGCTGCCTAATATGATGTACATAAATGCACACAGGTGGCACGATATCTATATGACTCCCCTTTGTCCTAATAGTCATAGCCATTTATCCAACTTACCCAGGTCTGTTCTCAGAGCACTGGTCCTCTGCGGAGAGGTAAAGGAGAAGCAAGGGCTCAGATTTCTCTGTGTGGGCCTGGTGTGTAGCTTCTCAACTGGCCTTAGCAGTGGCGTTTTGATGAGGTGGAATTATAAATCTGCCACAACGCTCCTCTGATTTTTAGTGTGAACCCTACAGAAGTGAGCAAGCTCCAGGGATGTCAACCCACTCCTGCATGGGAACACATGGAAATTATTTTAGAAGAGCTTGGGTCAGGCCACTGCCACAGGACGCAGACACTGGCATTCGCTAGTGCCTCAGAATCCTGTTGAAGGGTTGGAGAGGTTCTGCCTCCTGCTGTGGTTTCCTCCCTTGCCCTTATCCCCAGAACACTGATGTTTTGTTCAAACCAGTTTCTGAGAAACATACAGCCACTTCAGAGGTAGAGAGGTCTCAAATGTAAATGACTGCATAGAAAACAGATTAAATAAACTGCTGAGTTGAATACCAGCAGGGACATAATAGAAATAGATGGTAGGAGGTGGGAGAGAAATCAAGAAAAAAAAAAACTATAGAAAAAAAAAAACAGAATTTGAGATAAGATACCAAAAAGTTAAATTTTGTATAACTCACTCAGAAGTGAAGGGCGGGGATGATAACGTGCGGAGGCTCAAAGGCCAAGTACCACTATACCTCTGAGGACAGTAAGAAAACACGGGGCCACCAGTGGATAAATGATGGAATTACAGATGTTTGAGGGCTTTGTCACATAGAGGAAGGTAAAAATCAGGATCCACTTTCATTGCTGTCTTCCAGTGGTTCCGGAATCCAGGGCCCGCTTCGTAAGTGTGTCTGTACACAGTACCCAGGGCCCTGTGTCCAGTGTGGTAGAAACGGCTATGGATAATAATGAATAAAGTAGAACATCTCAGAAGCAGAGGAAGAAAAAGTCTTGCATGTGAATCACAGCCATGAATCACTTAATGATGGGAATACATTCTGAGACATGCATCGTCGGGCAATCCCAACCATTATTTGAATGTCAGTGTGATCTTAGCCATCTAATGGGACTGCTTCCTACATATCTAGGTGTGCTGGTACTCAATGTTACTGCCTATTGTTTCTGGTTTGTCGAGGTACTGAATGGTTCAGACAGTGGCAACACAGTGCTACCTATGCATCCAAACATAAGTACACATGGAGAGGATACAGTAAAAATACCAGGAGGTAGAAATTCCTCAGCTCTTTGCAAACTTATGGGACCACAACCATAGTGAAGTCATCATAGTTGACCAAATCCTCACAATGTGGTGTTGGATTTTTACTTCAGTGCAGGAGACAGAAAGATCTCCTCCCAAGACTAGCAATCACTTCATCGTGTCTTTAAGTCATCAAACTTTACAGAATGCTTTTTAAAGAATTTGGTCTGTGACCTTTGATACCTATTGCTTACCATTAGCTAAAAATAAAAGGCCTCAAAGATGTCCAGGAAAGGGAGAGGAGACTGGATCCTGATGAGGGCAGAGGAGTTCTCTAGCAGAGGATAGGAGATCATTTTCTAAGGAGGAGATGATGATGGACATTTGAAAGGCGTCATTAATGATTTATCATATTCTTGAATGTCATATTACTGCATGCCATTAATGATTTATCATGCTAATGTCATATTACTGTACATCATATCATTAAAGATGGATTTCTTTCTCTAATAGAAAAGATGATACAGGGACAAATAGGCCCATCATTGGCTTAAGTTTTTTTGCCCACTTTTTTACTTTGACTGGGAAACACTGTTCCCCTCCTGGGTTAGCAAAATGGATTTTCTCTCCTCAGGCAATGTTACTTTTTCAGTGATCCCTTCAAATTCAAAACATTGGCTTAATTCCAAGCAAGGCATCTGAGTCTGTATTGTAATCTTGGTCCTTAAGTTAGGTTTTCATTTCTAACATTAAAGCAAATGGGGTTCAAGTTGATTTTTAGCCTGGAGTTCGACCTGGGACATGGTTGGCAGTTAAAACGAAAGAGATCATTCTTTCGTCCATGTTGGATGAAAGCAGGGCAGAGCACTGTCAGTACTGAGGACAGCTCTGCTGCATTTCTGCAGAGGGGCTCAGAGAAATGCTTCTAAGCAGATCTTGACTTATCCCAGACATCAAGGTAGGATTCAAATGAAACTTATGGGAACACTCAGCACCACATATACCTAGGGTAGGGGATAGAAGTGTAGGGAGGGCACAAAAGCAAATTGATTAAGTCTGAGATTTGACACCTGAGCTAGATGGATGACTCAGTAGTTAAGAATGCTCGATGATCTCGGAGAGGATCCAGATGGTGGCTCACAGATACCTCAAACTCCAGATCCAAGGCATCCAATGCCCTCTTTGGCATCTAGGGGTATCAGACACCCAAGTGGTCTACATGCATATATTCAGACAAATTACTGACATACATAAAATAAAAATAAATTTAAAAACAATTGTACTGGAAATGTTTTCTGAATAATCTGATTTTTTTCACTATAGCTTACAGAGATTGAAGCTGTACTTACAAATCTATCATCCACCTTAACCCTTGTTTCTTTATCTTTAAATGATACATAAATAGTTCATTTAAGCTTAATATTTTATCACTATATCAAAGCAGAGTATCAGCTTTGTAAGAGCTCATCTTCTTGATGAAGGCATTATATCAAAAATATTTCATATTCCTCATGCAACTTAATTGTTAAGAAACAGGGCAACAGTGTACAGAGGAATACCAGTGTGATATGACTGTACACTCTTACTCAACATAGAGATTTCTGTCTTCATTATATGCTCAGTCAAGTATCTATCCAGAGTGGCTCAATTCTAAAGGAGTTAGTTCAAAGCTATTCATGAGTGGACAACAACAGAATAGATGAATGGAAGAAGCAAATCATAGCCTGCTTTTATGCTAGAAGAAGCTCTGTTGTTTGCAGTTCCTTTCTGAATACCATCACTAACAAAGTTAGGTGCAAGATTATCCAGAGTTAATATTGAATTTTTAACAGGGAAAAATAGATACTACAAGCAAATTATGGGTAGTCCCAAATTGTCACCATATTGCTTCAATTAAAATAATAATAATGGCTTATGAGTCCATGGTGAAGAACAAGATAAAAGATATTTCCATAATTTTATGTATATGTGTGCATGGTATGCATGTGCACAGGTATCTATGTATGTATACATATGTGCAAATGTATATACCCTTGAGTGTATATGCACATGGAGGCCTGAGGTTGACCTTGAGTGCCTTTCTTAATTGCTTTCTACTTTATTTTTCAGGACAGGGTGTCTCTCTCTCTAAACATAAAGCTTGTCAGTTCTGGCTAGTTCAGCTAGCCTGCTTGCTCCAAGGACCCTGTCGCTGCCTTGCACATGTCGGGACTACAGAAGCCCACCATTTATGCCTAGCTTTCACACAGCTTCCAGGGAATCTGACCCCAGTCCTCATATTTGAATAGCAAGTGCTTTCCCTGAGATATTTTCCCTAACAGCCCATAACTTTAAAATGAAACATGAGATCAGTTGTAATATTTCTTTGCTTAAATGGTTGACTTAAAAAGAAAGCACCCCCCTTCTTTCAGACTTCTGAATTCCTAGCTGTTTCTTTCCCTGCTGCCTTAGAGAAATCATTGTTGTGTGATATTTTGTTTGTGCTCTGACAAATAAAGCTTGCCTGGAGATCAGAGGGTGGAGTAGCCACTAGTTAACCATAGAGGCCAGGTGGTGGTGGCTCACACCTTTAATCCCAGCATTTAGGAGGCTCATGCCTTTAATCCCAGTACTGGAAAGGTGGAGAGATGAAGTGATAAGGCGGAGCAGAGATGGGATCTTGGCCCTTTTGGTCAGAAGATCCAGAGAGGTAAGAAGTCACTGATGGTTACTCCTCTGCTTCTCTGATCTTTGAGGTTATTACCCCGATATCTGAGTCCTGGTTTTTATTGATAAGACTAATTAGGTTCACGCTTCAAAAAAAAGCTGACTTAGATATTCAGTTCAGCCCCTAGGACTGGTAGTATTGAGTCCCAGTCAGAACCTTGCTTTTAGACGGCTCTCCTTTCCTTTCCCATCTAAGAGTTCTTCCTTCATTAACTCTTTCTGGTCAACATGCCCATTATCCAAGGTAGCCCACCCCACAACTAAACAGGAAAGTCTATTTGTCCTACTTTACACCCTAATTCCTGGAAAGCTAATGATCTGAATTAAATGTCATTTCCATCAAATAGATGCCAAGTTCCACCTGATAGGGGAGCTTTGTTATCAGAAAAGAAGAAATATAAGGTATTTCACAGTCAAATCCAGAGAGATTTCATTCCAAAAATATGTATTGACAAGAATTGGGGAGATAGCAACAATATGATAGCAAGAAAAGAACAGAAGTTTTCTGGTGACCATGAGCTTTAGGAAGAATGGAACGCAGGTGTCAATCATTCATATCCTCTCTTGTGTCACGGGTTAACATCTCACAGTCAAAGAAGAACAAATGAGGGACTAAACCAAGTAGCTGCCTATATTAAGCTTATTACCTCACTTAAGTGGGAAATATTTGAGTGTCACAATCAAACTGAAAATAAATAATGAGTTTAGCAAGCCCAATGGTAATACATTCATTACTAATTATCTTGAACCACTTGAGCATTTTCCCTCTTATGGATCTACACGTGTGTTCATATGTGTTCCTTAGTTTCTATTTCACATGTGCAATTCTTAGACTTACTGGGCAGAAATTACAAAGAGAAAAAATATATTTGTAGATACTACAAATTTTATAAATAAATTAGTTGCTTTTCCATTACTGTGATGGAATGCTTGGCAGACACGGTTTATAATAAGAAAAATTTATTTTTGCTAAGAATATCATAAAGATTCATTCCATAGAGACAGGAAAGACATGATAGATCATCTTAGCCCATGGCTACAAGAGCATGTGGAGGATGCTGTATCCCTCACAGTAAGGATGAAACACGGCCAGGTACAATTTCAACAGCTGATACCTAGCACCCTGCTAGGCCCTGTCTTCCAATGGTTCCATGGTCTGGGCTGGAGTGATGGTTCCATGAGCATCTACTGGTAAGTCTGATGACCTGAGTTCCTTCAGTTCTCAGGATCCACATGGAAGTAGGGGGAAACTAACACCCACAAATTATCCTTTGACCTCCATAAGCAAGCTCATATTCTCTGTCTCTCTCTGTGTCTCTGTCTCTGTGTCTCTCTGTGTCTCTGTCTCTGTCTCTGTCTCTGTCTCTCTCTCTCTCTCTCTCTCTCACACACACACACACACACACACACACACACACACACAAATAAAATATTTTAAAGATAAAAATGGATCCACAGTTTTAAAAATGGTGCTACCCTGTGAGGACAACTGGTTCAAGGCATGATCTGTGAGGAACATTTCAAATTCAAACCATAGCACTAATGAACCCTAAACATCGTTTTCAAACATGAACTTGAGACAACGTTAATCACATCAAAACTGTGGGAACAGGAGCAGTAGAAAGCTCTTGAGTGCTGTTGCATGGTGGAATCACAACAGAGAGCAGTTATGTATGTTTCAAAAACTTGGAAAGCTTTTATCAAAGAGAAATGATGAATGTTTGAAAAGCTAAATTATTTATCTGGGTTTGAACATAACCCAGTATAAACATGTATTGAAACACCACACGGAATTTCACTAATAGAAAGACATTTAATTTCATATGTATCAGTTTAGAATACATTTAAAAATCACCAGAAAATGCAAATAAGCAGCACAACAAAACGTCTCACTTTACTATAAGCAACTACTATCAAAACCATTAAAAAGAGCAAGTGTTGGTGGGAAGGTGGAGAAAAGGAAATCCCAGCACACAGTAGGAATGTAAGTTAGTTCAGTCAGTATGCAAAATAACAAGGAGATTCCACAAAATTTGCTGTTAGAACAAGCAGCTGACCCAGCAGATCCACTACCTTAGATCTGACCAAAGTAAATAAAGTCAAAACAGCAAAGAGACTTCTGCATTCCCATGTTTACGTCAATGTAATTTATCGTAGCCCAAAAATAGAAACTCCATAAATGTCCATCAAATGATGAAGGGTCAAAAACACTGAGAACATACACAAACTGTGATACTATTTACGTATAAAAATAAATAATATCACATATATATAGAGGGCTGGCTTTCAGAAACCTCTTCTTCATACTGGGTTGCCTTGCCTAGCCTTAATACAAAGGAAGGGGTTTAGTCCTACCTTGATATGTCATGTTTTGTTGATATCCATTGGAGGCCTGCCCCTTTCTGAACAGAACAAAGGAAGAGTAGACTGGGGCTGGAGACAGAGGGGAGGTGGATAAGAGAGGCTGAGAGAAGAAGGAGGAGGGGAAACTGAGGCCAAAATATAAAATAAATGAATAAATATAATTAAATAAATTAATAAAATCTTGCTATATGTGGCATCACAGAAAGAACTGATTATTATGCTAAGTAAAAATAAGCCAGATTCAAAGGAAAGTGTTATATGCTATTCATATGTACAGTTTGAAAATTTTTATTCCAAATATCGAGAGCAGAATAGAGGTTAGCCATGATGAAGAGGGTCAGGAGTGGAGGGGTGTAGAAAGTTTGATCAATGAGTTCTAAGTTAGAAGTTCTTGTATGCTGTTGTATAATATGACAAGTATAGACAACGCTGGTAACAATCATAACCATGACAACTATAAACAATATTTGGTACATTTCAAAAAAGCTAGTAGAAAAGTATTTTGACAATGTCACCATAATAAAATAAAAATACTGTGAAAATAAATAGCATAACCTGATTTAGATAATTCACAATGTATACATGTATAAAAACATTTATGGTACACAATTAGTACTATACTGTTTGTTCTTCAATATCAGTTAAAAAGTAAAATACCAAGAATCAGAGAAATAACACAGTTGGTTTTCTGAAAGGATTAACAAGATTTAGATTTTAGTTGGTCAAATTAACTGAAAGGGAGAATTCATATTAATAGACCTGGGGATGGAAGAGGAGAGATTATAATAGACACCAATGAAACGCATTGATATAAAGACATTCTTCAAAAAGCTGTACTCCGCAAAATTGGATAACCTAAAAGAAATGGATGAATCTCTTCATATACATGACATACTGAAGTAAAACCAAGAAGAGCCAAAACGTTAAACCAGCCCCAACCCAAGAAATAAGATAGACAGATCAACAAAGCAACATGAAAATAAACAACAGCAAAAAGCCCAGGGGGACTTACTGAAGATTTTTGCCAAGCTTTAAAGATAAAACTAATACTTCTCAAACCACCTAACGAAATACCAAAGAGAGAATGCTTCCAAATTAGTTTTATGAAACTTGCATTACACTGCCAATTAAACCAGATAAAGACACAAGAGAATTATAGGACAACCGCCCTGGTGAATACACATGAAAAAAATCTCAATAAAAGATGTGTAAACTAAATTCAAGAAAACCTGGAATGAACCTGGAAGCTTCATTCCTACTGGCTGTCTTACATGGTGCACAGTATCCAGCATTTATATTATGGCAGGCACTCTTTCTAGCAGGCACTCTTTCTTGTACAAGAAAGAGTGCCTGCTATAATATAAATGCTGGATACTGTGCATGCTACCAGAGGAGCAAAGCAGTTCTTAGTCTTTCCCAGTGGTGAACTCTGTGAGCTGAAATAGCGACTGGCCTGGCAAGACATGCGCACTGGTACAATGGTCTGTCTGTTCTGTCTCTTGGACCTTGTGATTCTGTTCTGGATACAGGTGCTGCGGCATTTGCAGTGACTGATGGCTTGACAAAATGCTTTACTCTTCAGCATTTATGTGGTTTTGAGCCCACCTCATTAAAGCCATTGTCCAAATGCCAGCTTCTCAAGTCTACCCTGTCGTTGCCAATACGACTACACAAACTCCCACATTCTTTGTTCTCTTCACACCTATTTCATTTTCCCCACAGCATTTTCCTCCTCTCTGATGGAACATATATTACATAGTTATTATGTCTGGTACCTGTTTGTCAAGCAGGCAGGATGTAATTTCCATAAGAGAATTTATATTGTACAAGAAAGAGTGCCTGCTATAATATAAATTCAAAATTGAGGTTGATTAACCTAAGGAGTCATATTAAGTATGCAAAAAGCACATGTAAAATATAGGGAGAGAATGACCTGATAGTCACTGAATCAACTTGTAAAAACCAACAATGGTTTTCTCTGCCAGAAGTAATTGAGATGCAATTCTAGTCATCCTAGAACCTTCATCCAGTAACTGATGGAAGCAAATGCAGAGATCCACAGCTAAGCACTGGGTGGAGATCCCAGAGGCTAGTCGAAGGGAGGGAGGCTTCCTGTCTTCTTCCCTTTTATTTTCTACCAAAACCCTATCTTTAAAAAGGACCTATGATCTCCCCTTCCTTCCATATCTACTGACATGTTGAAAAGCTCAACCTTGTACAGGTCACCACAGATGCAGTGAGTTCAGGAGCCATGTTGTATCCAGGAGCCTTCTTATTGTGGCATCCCTCCTACCTTTGGCTCTTACAGTCTTTTCACCCCCTTTTCTGCAATATTCCTGAAGGGGATAAAATAGATGCCTCATTTATGCTCAAGAATGCTACTATCAGTTATTTGGGGGAACTTTGATCAGTTATAAGTGCTCACCATCGAACTATAAGGGGTTCTTCTGACAAGCTGACAGCCGGCAGCCCTAATCTATGGATATAATCATGTGTTTAGAAGACAGTTTAATAGCATGGACATTTAAAAGCACTGGGTTCCATCTCTTGGAGTGGGCCTTAAATCTAGTTAGCTATTGAGTTGGTTGATTACTCCCATAAGCTTTGTCCAACTGCTGTGCTAGTGCAGCTTGCCAGCAGGTCACAATTGTACATCACAGGGTTTGTAGATGGGTTGGTGTTTACCTTTCTCCTTTGGTAGCATGAAGAGTACCTTCCAGAACTATGAATACTACTCAGTAGGAATAATGACTCTCGGTCAGCACCAGCTTTTTACTTTTCTGTGTTCAGTGAATTGTGTAGGTATTGTCTTCAGTAATCAGGCCTTACCCACAGTTTGTGGAGAGCAACCAATAATTTTAGCAACAGCCTGGGTTGTTTGGGGGTTTCCATGGGGCCCCTTTGGCCAACAATTTGATTAGATACAACTTTTTTCTTGAACTGGAAGTTTCATTTGGTGATGAGGCTTTGTCTCTGTTTTTTGGGGTGACTCCATTTAGATTTCTTTCATCTCTGTTCTACTAAAGGAACAAAGCAATAAAATGATCCCTAATGACATTCTGCTATACTTATAGATCACTGTCTTGCTCAGTGATCACTAAAGAAGCTTCCTGCAGCAGATGAGAACAAATACAGACGTCTCCACTGAACAATACACAGAGAATAAGACATTGGAGCACTCAATCCTAAATGGGATTTCTCCATCAAATACCTCACCTCAGAGCTCAGGGAACCCTACAGAAGAAGTAAAAAGATTGCAAGAGGTGGAGGGTCTGGAGGACACCAAGGAAACAAGGCCTTCTATGCACAGAAGGACCAATGCACATATGGACTCACAGAGACTGTGGCTGCACGCATAGGGCCTACATACATGAGTCTAAGCCAAATGAGGTCCCAGAGACGAGAGAGAATTGTACACAAGCCCCCATCCCTAATCCAGAAGCTATCTTCATTTGATAACTGCCTGCAAAGGGAAAATTAGTGTTCACTAATGGAATCTTACCAGTTATTCAAACCACTCTTATGGCCAGGCCCATGCCCACCAGTAGATGGCCAATACAAGATGAATTCAATGGCAATTTCTGTTTTTGTGGGAGAAGAGTTGTGTCATAATGCTTTGTTAGGGCTTTGTTTGCTTGTTTATTTTTTATTTTTTTTACATGTCTTTTATTTGTGGTATGGTATCAGGTTTTGTGTTTTCATGGGATTTTTGTGTTTGAAAATGTGTGGGTCTCTGAACCTATATGTGTTTCTTGTTCCTTTTTCTTGGCTCTTTTTCTTTTGTTTGTTTGTCTTGTTCTATTTTGGCTTGTTTGTTTATTATTATTTTATATGCTTTTTGCTTTTTAATGAGAGAAATAAAGAAATGGTGTTGATTTGGTTGAATAGGGAAGTGGATAGGATGTCACAGGAGTTGGAAGAGGGGAAATCATAAGCAAAATAAATTGTACAATTTTTTAAAATCTTTTCTTTCTATTTTTTTGTTTTTTTGAGACAGGGTTTCTCTGTGTAGCTTTGGTGCCTGTCCTGGATCTCTCTCTGTAGACCAGGCTAGCCTCAAACTCACAGAGATCTGCCTGGCTCTGCCTCCCGAGTGCTGAGATTAAAGATGTGTGCCACCACCACCCAGCAATTTTTAAAAATCTATTTTCAATAAAAAACAGAAAAAAATTAAGTTGAAGGAGCTGAAATAAATAAATAATAAAAATACAATAATAGTAGATTCTTCTCTAGGACCTTTAACTACAGTACCAAGCATTGGTCCCTTACTATGAGGCAGGCCTCAAATCCAGTCAGATATCTCATTATAATCATACCCCCCGTTGCACCAGTGAATGCAATGCTCTCACGGAATCTGTAGCTTGCCTTTTGGGCTATTCTTGCTAGTCAGTAAGCTCCTGAGATCTCTGTCTGCAGTACTTCAGTTAGACATAGTTATAAGCTTTTCGTATGAGTGCTGGGGATCCAAGCCCAGGTCCTGGATACCTGTGAAATAAGCGCTTTACTCACAAAGCTATCTAGCTCCCACTCTCCATTGTTTTTAAGGTAAGCAAAAGCCAGATTGCTATGGAAAACTTTGCAAAGTTGTTACTCAAAACCACGAGTTAAAGGATATCAAGAATTTATTAAGATCTAAAATGGGGATAATACACTCACACATACAGAATGACGTAAACACCGCCACTTGCCCAGCTGTGTGTTGTCCTCCATTCCGCCCAGTGGTTGTGGAAACCCACCGTCTGCTCTCTGACCACCCAACAGACAGTGCATGACTCCTCTTTCTCTGCTCTTAAGGGGTCACATATACAGACAAATGGCCACGCCCTAGGGCTTGTACCCCAAACCATTGGTGGAACGAATTCCCACAACACAAAGTAACCTTAGTCTCTTTTGTTTTGTTTCATTTTACTTCTAAAGAATCTAAAGCTAGATAATAGATAATGCACTATAACTTCAACTCTCATCTGAAGGACTCATAAAACATTACCTTTACCTCACATCTGGTTTGATGAGTACATTAATTTTAAGTTTACAATGGTTGAATTTAGTTTAAATTTCCAAATTATGTATTTTTTCGATGACTTCTCATTTTATCTGTATATTCAATGACTTAAATAAACTATAAAACACATTTGTTGCTACCCAAATGTATGCAACATGTATAACTCAAATCAAAGTTTATGTCCGCTCTGTTTAGTATTCCCATATATATACTCATAGTAATTGACTGAGAGTTGAATTTTTTCATAAGGATAGTATTAGAATATAAATATTAAGGTCTTTTTCTGGGAACGAAGGTTACATTATTCTTTTTTGCTGACTTTGATGAAAGAACAAAAGGTCTAGCATACATTTTTGTCGCAAGCAAAATAAAGACAAGTAATAGATTCCTAAAATTTATATATTGCTTTGTAAATGTGAGTTTTCCTTCTTTCTTTCTTCCTTCCTTCCTTTCTTTCTCTCTCTCTCTCTCTCTCTCTCTCTCTCTCTCTCTCTCTCTCACTTTCTTTCTTTCCTCCTTTCTCTCTTTCTGTCTGTCTTTCGTTCTATTGTTATGGTGCTGGAAATTGACCCAGAGCCTTAAGCATGCTAAGCAAGAATTCTACTACTGAGCTACTCACCCAAGCCCAAATATCTTTTACATTATCAATGGCAAAGACGTTTTCAAATAAGCAAATGATTTCACATGAGAACTGACATTCCTTTCCAGAAGCAGCATGGCAGCTTTACTGGAGTTGTATTACTTCTTATTTTAAACCTAAGGCTTATTTTTGCAAATAAAGTACAACTTATGAATATCTTAGTTTGTCTCCATTGCTTTCCAGTAGGAAACATTCACATTCAGCTATTATATATATATATATATATATATATATATATATATATATATATATATATATATGCTGGTTTGTGGTGATATTGTGTTCCCCAAAATATTATGCACCCTAATAAACTTATCTGGGGTCAGAGAACAGAACAGCCACTAGATATAGAGGCCAGAAAATGGTGGCACACACGCCTTTAATACTAGCATTCCAGAGGCAGAGATCTGTCTGGATCTCTGTGAGTTCAAAGCTACACTGGAAACAGCTAGGCATGCTAACAAGAGCCTTTAATCCCAGGAAGTGATGGCAGGAAGCAGAAAGGTATTTAAGGTATGAGGACGAGGATCTAGAGCCTGGTTAAGCTTTCAGGCTTTTGAGCAGCACAGTTCAGCTAAGAGGCATCCAGTCTGAGGAAACAGGATCAGCTGAGGAATTGGCAAGGTGAGGTGGCTGTGGCCTGTTCTGCCTCTCAGATCTTCCAGCATTCACCCCAATACCTGGCTCTGGGTTTGATTTTATTAATAAGAACTTTTAAGATTCATGCTACACTGGTTAGTTCTTTCCCAAGGCATTTATTGCACTTCTGTGGATAGACATAAATTATGAATCATAAATTCATCCAAACATAATTTTGTCAGCATCTTGAAGTCAACATGAAATGAATACTAATTGAATTTGCTCGAACACTAAAAAGTTAAATGTGTTTTATTGCTTTGATGCATTGCATATATTAACCCAAGTAATACTTCAAATTTTTGGATGGCATCTTCCTGAAACCTGAATTGCTTTTTGAGATGCATTTCATCTGCACAGGTTACCATTTCAGTAGTTCAACAGTAATTAATGGTTTTCATAATTAACCTAAATACATGTGATTATAGGATTTTCCATCTGTAATTACACTGCCTAATTAGAAAATTATGATGCCGAATGAAATAATTATGAAAGGTGACGACTTTAAATAAAATCTATGCTAAAGTATTCTTTGTTTACTTAGTAGAACATGTGATTAACAAAATCACACAGTATTCTCTTCTTCCCTGTCACGTACGTGTGAAGGAAGGGCAAGTAACACACATTCACTGCTAATTGTTCCCCTCCAAGGTGAAGAAGCCACTCTCCCCAGGAAGGTGGAAGAGGATCCATCTCTGTCCTCAGTGTGCTTTGACGAGAATGTGGAGAGTACACATGAGAACTGACATTCCTTTCCAGAAACAGCATGGCAGCTTTACTGGAGTTGTATTACTTCTTATTTTAAACCTAAGAATCCCCTGGAACTAAGACTGTTAGGATTAAATAGTAAATCCTATGACTGGGTGTAAAGAAGAAAGAGTAATATGCTATTAATAATTTACCTTGTTATGTATCAAAGACATGTCTGCATTTGTTTTAGTTGTGATTGTGTGTGCTAGACATACGTGTGCATGATTAGGTGTGCATGCATGTATATGTGCTTGTGAAAGCCAGACATCAACGTTGTCTTCCTCAGCTCTGTTCATCTTATTTTGTGAGGCAGAGCTGCTTACTGAACGTGTAGCTCACTGACTCATCAAGACTGATGGTTGACGAGTGTCTCCTCCACCTGTCGCCTCTTCTCCCGTCTTGCTGCTCCCAGCTTTCCATATGGGTGAACATTTTGTGGGTACACAGTAAGCACTTATTCACTGTCCTAGTTTTCTTTCTGCTGCTCTGATACAATTCCCCAACAAAAAGTAAAGTAGGTACATGTAGTCAGACTTTTGTTTGGGCCACCAGCTTCCAAATAACAACATGGAGACTTATTATTAATTATGAAAGCCCAGGCTTGGCTTAGGCTTCTCTCATTAGGTCTTATAACTGAAATTAATCCATTTATTTCCGTCTGCATTCTGTCACCTGACTCGTTACCTCATATCTCCAAACTCCTCATGCTGCTTCCTATGCATCTTGCTGGTGACTCAGTTTTCTTCTTCCCAGAATTCTCTCTGCCTGGAAGTCCTGCCCATACCTCCTGCCTATCTATTGGCCATTCAGTTTTGTTTTGTTTTGTTTTTTGATTTTTTGAGACAGGGTTTCTCTGTGTAGCTTTGTGCCTTTCCTGGAACTCACTCTGTAGCCCAGGCTGGCCTTGAACTCACAGAGATCCACCTGCCTCTGCCTCCCAAGTGCTGGAATTAAAGGCGTGCGCCACCACCGCCCAGCTGGCCATTCAGCTCTTTATTACACCCATCACAACAATACATTTTCACACAGTGTACAAATATCCCACAATAGGTAAGAAATGTGTTTATTTCGACTTACAGTTCCAGATCACAGTCCACTGGAGTAGAAAGGTTACAGTGGTAGGAGCTTTCAAGCAGCTAGTCATATCCATAGTCAAAACCAGAAACACATGAATGCAAGATCTTGCTGATCCAGCTCTCTTTGCTGTTAAACCAGGGCCACAAACCAGGGAATGGTGTAACACAGTTTCAGGCTGGGTCTTCCCACATAAATTTAGACAATCAATATAATCCTCCAAGAAACAAGCCAGCTGGGCAGCCTGCTCTAGACAGTCCCTCAGCCAGATTCTCTTTTCAGATGATTGTATGGGTTTTTTTGTTGTTGTTGTTGTTGTTGTTGTCAATTAAGCTAACCATCACAGCCATTGAGCCATATCCCTAGCCCAGTTTTACATTCAGGACTGCTTTCCCACAGAGAACATCAACCAAGTGTGGTTCCAGTGAAGGTCAGGATTGCCTCTCACAGCCAGGCTAGAACATCACATGGAAATTCATATAAGGGCTTGTCTTCCTTGTACAAAAGCTTATCATTTGCATTCTCTTGACAATACCATGCATTCCAGCAGTGCATTTGAGAAGGGAGTATGGAGGACTCTGTAAGAAGCTCAAACAGTTAAGAAACTGAAGAAGGGTTTTTGCTGTTTGCAGTGGACCACATACCTGCCATACAATGGGATTAGAGCATTTCCAGTGCACTGTCTTATGAACTCTTGACATTTTCCCGGAGAACTGTTTGCTGTGCTGATTTGTTCCTCTTTCCACATACACTCCACCTGGGGAAATCACTCAGTCCTGTCTCTACTCTCTCTTAACATACTATTGTCCCTCAGTTGAGTCTGTTGTGAGGGTCAAGTCTTCTTCACCAGGCTCGGAGTACCTGGAGAGCAGAGGACACATACTTTATTTTATTTTTGAGCACAAATTCATGTCTTTGTTATTTAATGTAGCTGATAAATAACTATTGAATAATTGAATATTTAATGAGGTGAGATGTCCTTATATAGGTGAGTCTCAGACTGTACCCGACTTCTCTTAAAAAATTTACTACAAATCTTCCAAAAGGCAAAACCACAATGAGAACAATGGTAAGATTTCTATTGAAATCAAAAGTTTTCCTGCTACACAAAATTATCTGGATGATTAAAAAGCAATTTCTTAAATATTTCAAGTAAACTAAATTTCCATGAACCTAAAATCTGAGTGCAATTTCCTAAGTGAGATTACAAATACGTATTTTACAGGAAGTAAGCATACATATCAATATAACAATAAGAAATTAATAAAAGTCATGGCTCTGTTTTTTTTTTGTTTTTTCCACTTCGTATCATCTTTTCTACCAAGTCATCCACGGTGCCACAGAAAATACTCTGAAGCAGATACACACGCAACTATGGGCAGAGATGCTAATGTCTCACAGTGTCTCTATCTTCAAGATGCAAAGTAGATCCAAAGCCAAGTGGGGATACATTAAGTCAGAAGTAAGTCCAACTTGGGGAGCCATTGAAAATACTCCCAGCCACTTTTTCAAACGTGTTTATAAAATTTGATCTTTGGGACTTAATGCACATTAATTCCAACACGTTTTCATCTCTTAATTTTTGGCCCATTTTTCCAAAAATTGGATTGCACCATATCTGTAGTTGAGTAATGATTTCATATCATATTCCTTTATTGCCACGTTCAGAAAATAAACACTATAGACAACCTTGATGTCCCAGGGATGCTGCCTAAATGCTTCTTCCTCAGATGCATTCTGCACTGTGAGTGTTGTTGCTCTCCAGCGACAAAGCTCGCAGACGTTGCCTAGGGAAGCACACTGTGAAGACAGCCCTCTGCCACCTTTGACGCTCTGTGGAATCCAGTGACTCGAAGACTAGCAAACAAGTAGAAAGGACAGTCTGAACATTATCTCCTTTCAATAGTTACACATCTAAATGTTGTTAGTCTGGTGATGTTGCCCAACCAAAAACTTCTAACTAATAAACTAACTCAGGGGTTTGAGTCCAACATGGCTCCTCTGGGAAGAATGTGGGATAATGCTTCATTCAGCAGTCGTTATCTTAGACAAGTCAGGAGGAAAAAGAATGTGATCTGATAAATTGTTCTTCCAGATGGTTTGCAGAAGTTGCTGCCGACTGATGGGCAGAAATAAATATATTGGCTTAGACATTCAAGATAAGACTGCTGAGTTGCATGGATTTTGCAAGATGTCACATCTCGAATTGTGCAGAAGGGTAAGGTTAGAATCAAGAAAAATATATTTTGTTCACAGAGAAAACATCTGAGCCTAACAAAATTCAAAGCTTTCTGATGTATAAGATTTTATAAGTGGAACTACTCCATCATTATGCAAAGTATGACCAAGATATGTCTAGACTGATAGGGTGTGATTTCTGCACAACATTCTGTTCAGTAAATATACCACTGTATATATCAGGAATCTTAACCCAATAAAGGAATGTAAAGGGTTTTATTTTTAAAAAAAAAAAATTAAAAAGATATCTGTGAGCTGTTGGCAAGACAGCAGCATATTGACACTTGACCTTTAGCAAGCTGGAGTAAATTTTTTTTCAAATTTACCTTTGAATTGACTCTATAACTAAAGAAATTTACGTGATTAAAAAAACAAACTAAACATAAACATATCACTCAACCTTAAAGCATGCTGGGTTGTAATTTGATCAGATTTTCTGGTAAGAAGGTAATATGTTAGCAGAATAATCTGATCCAAATACAGAATTCTTTGAGGGAAATGTTCATGCTTTATCTCTTATGTTTCATAACAGCCTGTATGGAGCCAGGAGGCAATTAATGAATGTGCAGTGGTTTCAATTAAATCATTCAAGTGTGACACATATAGAAATTGAAAGGAATAAAAGATAAAATTCTATCTTTATAGAATTTACTTTGGTTATTTGGAAAGTCATGTTCACAAATATGATTTTGCTAAATGACAACACATAGAAATGTAATATCAAGAAAAAATTGAGTAATCTTCCATCTTTAATAACTGTAAGACTAAATCCTCAAAGCATTAGATAACATGTAATTGGCCATATGAGTACAATAGAAGTTAGATGTGAGTCTTGCTGTAAGCAAAGCGTATCAAAATCCTGGGACTGGATAAAGTTTGCTGGTGTGAAAGGCCTGATTCATAACTTCAGATGGGAACACATCAGTGCAAACTGATGCTTTAATTGTGGAGCTTTCACGGATGTCTCCCCCAGTGGCATTTAAAAGGCACACAAACCTTGAGCACATGTCAGGAAAAAGATGTGTTTGGCTGATTAAAGGGGAACAGAAAGAAATGTGGAAGAATGTGACTCCGTGGCTGGAACAGCAAGGAGGCTAGGCCAGGAATCTCTGGTTTCTACAGCAAACATCAAAGCTAGCCAATGAGGCAAAACTGGGGTCAGGCCTGGAAGGACTCTCAATGACAGCAGGAAACCCGGATTTATTCTTGGGAAGATTGGAAATTGCTTAAAGATTTTGA
This sequence comes from Peromyscus eremicus, assembly GCF_949786415.1. Classification (NCBI taxonomy): domain Eukaryota; kingdom Metazoa; phylum Chordata; class Mammalia; order Rodentia; family Cricetidae; genus Peromyscus; species Peromyscus eremicus. The sequence goes on from NC_081424.1 coordinate 14,655,070, forward strand.
TTATATGTGAAAAATAAAGAGAAAAGTTCCCTCAATTAAATTTAATCTAGATATTAACAGGGAATTAAATATACTCTCTCTGGCTAGAGGCTAGATCTAGGAAAAACAGGTAAGACTCTTCTAAGATGGAATATGTAACAATTTGATCTAACTAAATATGGCACATGGAGACTTAGAAGGTACAAATTCATATTATTAGTTGGAAAAAATATTGTTAAATTATATTATAGAAGATCAAATAGATACTCGGAAAAATATTGTGTAAGTCTTGATGCTTAAGGAGTAGAAAGTAGAAAGTAATGGCAGATTCTAGTTGTAGGAGGTCAACAAGCAGGCCATTGTTAGAGTCGAGTGACAAGGTCCAAACAATTACTCATTGTCTCAGTATTGCTGCTCTTACCAATGCCTATGACCTCATCGCCCTAAGGGCTTCATATATTGATATTTTCACCATTTCCAAGGCCCCATACAATACACACTACCACTCTTATTTACAAGTAGACTGCTCAGTAGTGGAAATGGAAATGCAGGACAGTATGAATGGAGCAGTTAATTTATCAGGGGGAATGAAGCAAGGGGCTGGGGTTAAGATTATGAGATAAGACTCAACATGTTCTGTATGCTGCATTAGGCACACTACTGCACAATCCGTTGTAACTTGTTACTTGCTGCAATTCAGTTTTGATAATCACCAAATCTAAGACATTATCATTTGAATCTAATAACTTCTTTTGTCCTCAACCTGCTTTGCAGAAGATTAGGCATAGGCACTGTTAGTCACAGATCCCGATAACAGAATATGAACAGGGTCTGGAGACATTAGGTAAAGCTAATGTAACTTTTTCTTGTGGATGACTGGAATTAGTGACTTTTCTCTGGTTGTGATAAAACACTGTGATTAAAGCAGATTATAGAAGGAAGGGCTTATTTGGAGATTATGCTTCCAGAAGATTAAGATAATGGTCCATCACCACGATGGCAGAAAGTATTGCAGCCAGCAAGCATGGTGGCTAGGTCTGGAGGTTGATAACTTACATCTTGATATGTAAGTACAAAGCAGAGAGAAAACTGGGAAAGGTGTGTGGTTTTGAAATATGAAAGCCCACCCCACCAAGTGACGTACTTCCTCCAGTAAGGCCATACCGCCTAAGCCTACTCATACACTTCCACCAACCAGGAGACATATTCAAACACCTGTGACTGTGAGCGAAATCTCATTCAAACCACCACAGGCTGAAAATTGCAAACTCCCATCAATCTGCTCTTTTGTTATACACACACACACACACACACACACACACACACACACACACACACACATATATATGTCGATATACCAGAACCATGTTGTTTGACTGTTGGGGACAAAGCTAGACTTTTGTAGCATCACCATCTTTCTGTTGACTACACTATTTGAAAGTGACATAGAGGAGTATCTCTGATTTGTGTGCTCTGGCTTTCCCATCTTTAGACCTTGACAGTTACTACAGATTCCACTGACACTGGCCTCTGGCTTCCCAACATGGAGAGCACTAACTCAGCTCACAGTCAGAGCCTCGACCCTCAAGGCCTGTCAACCAAAGCCTTGGTACACCACTTGCTCCATAGGCCTTGTGTTCCTCAGAAGCAAGACTATTTGTTGACTTTTTCGGCTTTTTGTAGCTGCTCTCACCAGCCTGTTTCCCTCCCTCGGTCTCAAAGTTAAGAAGGGTGTGATTGTCAACTCAGAATTTGTGCAAATGAAAACACAGAAATGACAAGGAATATGTGGTGGAAATGGGTTAAACTGTCTAGGTGAATGAATCCCCCACCCCACAGGTCTACCTGGAGCTTATTCCTGCAGCTGGGATAATATGTCACATTGAATTATCCTAAGGTATTTTCCTACATGTCATGCTCGGCAGACTGTGTATGGCATGTAGTTTATAATCAACATATGTTTCTTGAATTAATTCAAATTATCACTGTCTTCTAAACACCTAATATAATTTAATGATATAAATTATTATTTCAGTTCTGGAGTAGAAGTAGGCAAACAGATGTGGGTCAGCAGAGCTAAGGAATGGCATTTTAAACAAGCATAAATCATATTCCCTAAAATAAGTGGCAGCAGATTATAAGTCAGTGACTAGAAAAACATAGCCAAAACACAGGTGGTTCACTTGACTTCAAATGCTTCTACAGTGCTTCAGGTGTGGTGTGCGAGCGGCCTTTCTCCAAGCCGCCACACCCCTGTGATGGACACCTGGCTTTTTAATGCACTTAGGCAAACTGTACCTCTTGAGACATTTGGTTTTTATAGCCCCTATGTGGTAATGTGTCCCATGGCGTAAGTGCCACCATCAATCGACTTTTTCCTGCAAGGACTTTATCAAATGTGTTTTTGTTCCTTTTTTTAACCTGCTGAAGTTCACATCATAATCAAAGAAATGCCCACATAGATTCAGATACATAGGAATTTGTACTGGCAACGAACAGAATGCGTTTGCTTCTACAGTAATATTATAGAATGAACATTTAGATTGTTATGTAGACCAAAAATTTGGTTGATGTATTATTGAATATCCTGAACATGAATTTTTTTAAAGTAGCTTCCTGGTTGTTTCGCTGTTTTGACTTTATTGGGCTTTAACTGATATGTTGAGGTTGCATACCTTCAATGTATGCATTTTGCTGTTTTAAACTTAAGCTCATATATATAACTTTGTCACTGCACCTAAGAAAAAATTATATCTATCTTTTTAAAAACATGCTTTTGTTGGTTTTCTTTGGTTTCTTGATTGGTTGGTTGGTTGGTTGGTGGAGTACATTATTTTTATCAATTTCTCTTTGGTAACAATTCTTAATATAACACACTTTAAATATATACATATATATGTATATATATAATAGATTTGTTTTATCCAATAGTGCCACATTATTATAGGTAGAAATGATTAAAGTTAAGTTTGATTTAACTAGCACACCATGTGTATCTCTCTGTGTGTGTGTGTGTGTGTGTGTGTGTGTGTAGCTGCATTGTATACATGTACAGCTGTACTGTTAACTGCATAGACTATCTTTTACAGAAGGTCTCGAATTTACTTATTCATTTCACACAATAGCTTTATGCTTAAAAAAGACTAGTTCTCCATTTGCCCCTCCATGAGTCTTTTTCTCTGGCAATCCACATTCCCTTCTCTGCTTCTGTGAATTGTGCTGTCTTATATACCTCACATACATGGAATTACGAAGTGTCTGTCCTTTTCTTATTGTATTAATTGAGAGGACAAATGCAATGTTCTTTATCCATGTTGTAAATGAAAAGATGTGCTTCTCATGTGTCTAGGCTGCATTTTCTTTATTCATCAGTATGACTGTAATTGGTTTGTTTCTGTATCTTGTGATTTTTAGTAGCTTTGCAAATGAATATAGAGGTGTGTGTATACTATTGAAATATACAAGTGGCCACTAGGTATACAAAGATATAAAGAGGTTTTATGACTCATCATCCTGAGAAGAGCATCAATGAGATTTGACTTAATATGTGTTATGATGGCTGTCTTTTTTTTCATGGCCTTCAAAAATTAATATTGACATATTTATGTGTATATGTACATATGTACATATATATATGCATAACTATATAAATAAAACCTGCTTGAATCTGTTTAGTGCTGCTTGTATGTATATGATTTCAGAGTTGACCACTTGGTATTAGATAACCAATTAGGGGGCTTACCTTAGGGGGGACTAATTTTCCCACTCTTCATAGTTACTAGTTGCCAGTAGTTCTTTGTTTAGGAGTGAGGCCCCCATAAGATTTCCCCTTCCAATTCAGCATGTCCATTGCTGTTCAGGCCTTGTTTAAGCATGATGGCTGTTACTTTTTTAAAAGACAGGTATGATAAAATTAGGGGAGGAAAGAAACCATTATACACAGTTAGTCAAGATGTTTGTTTTCCCACTATGGAACACATATAAACAATGTGACACTATTGGATACAATTATGAATTTTTAAGACAGACCTACCATACGGTTTAGCAATCCCACTTCTGATTATAATAAGTAGCTTTAATTATTACACTATGAGTACTTAGAGGAAATGGCACTTTGGTCTCCTTTCTTCATGGACTAGTTGTATTTTATGAATTTAAAATTATTCTGAAATAACTAAAGGAACAGAAAACAAATCCTGGTTATTAAAAAATGAGAAAATGAGTGTTTCTGTCCTAGGAAAACACCTCTCTGTAGAAATGCTAGAATGTATAAAGAACCTGTCAGCAGAAGGTCAGAGTCGGGAGTCACAGAAATTTCCACGCGGAACTTCAGGTTCTCAAGGCATTGTCTAGTTACTGGAATTTGCCAAAGGAGGTGTGCAGAGTGTTAGAACATCTCTAGATTTTCCTCCAGAGGTTAGAATGAGAAAGATTTTTGAATAGTATTTAATTTTCTCAAGGTAAAAATAAAATGAAAATAATTATAATTCTTATAAAAGACTGAACTTACAATTCATAAATTTTCATTTTTTAAATTATCACAATGCAAGAAGGCATTTTAGCATTTTGATTATGAATATTATTATACCATTTAGGGGAAATATTTTTTCTAAATTTTAACATTCAATAAACCTGTTATTAAATATTATCCTAGATTCACTTTAAGTTTTGCCAAGGTTAAATAAATTAAGAATCTGCATACAGATAAAAAAATAAGACAGCACACATACTGGAATGACCATTTTCTTCTAAAGAGTATGATTATTTGGACAGAAATATTCTTAGGATAAAATGTTTTTTTCCCTAAGACTATTGGTGTTAGATATGGTAACCAACATTTCATAAGTTCCTATTAAAAATAATTTTTGTCAGATAACAAATGTTCAATAAATCTCAGATCCCATATTTTTCATAGAAGATATGTCAAGGCCAGGTGGTGGTGGTGCACGCCTTTAATCCCAGCACTTGGGAGGCAGAGCCAGGCGAATCTCTGTGAGTTCGAGGCCAGCCTGATTTACAGAGTGGGATCCAGGACAGGCACCAAAACTACACAGACAAGCCCTATCTCGAAAAAGAAAAAAAAAATACATGTATCAAGTCAATTTCTCCCATACTCTGAATGGTAAAAATTATTATAACTTTCATTTTGCAGAAGAGGACATTCCTGCTCAGCCTCACAGAAGAGGATCTGAACGTAGTCCAGCCATGTTAACATCCATGGGTCAGATCCAACTGATGAAGGGCAGTCACACATGCTGCGCTTGTGGACACCATTCAAGGAAAGTTTATATCACTTAGTCAGGATGCATTTTTCAAAAAAAAATCACACTGTATTCATTTTACCCAGTAATGACCCACCATCCTCATTAGAATTTTTTCTAATGATGTTGGATTTAATTAGCTTGCGATCACAGTATATTTCTAAACTCTAGTAATTGTATATAGCATATCCTCAGCAGTACAGAAGTCCACTTGATGGAAGGAAAAATTAAGGATATTAAATGCTGACAATGACTACAAAAGTTTTTATTTTGCCTTATGCGATGCGCGACAGCAATTTGTACACTGTAAACCCCTAATCACATTTGCTCTCCAAACCTGGTGTAGTTGTGAGCTGTTGAACTTCAAATGTGTGGTCACTCTAAAGTCAGTATTTTTAGCCTTAACCTGCTTTTCTGGAATTGAAAAACTTGATTTCCAATTGTCTGATGAATGGTATAATGTTTTTATTAATAAACCCAAGGAGCCCTTTTATTTCCGTTTTGACTTTCTATTAATGTGAATGTTGTGGCATCGTGTGTGTGTGTGTGTGTGTGTGTGTGTGTGTGTGTGTGTTTTCTGCTTGCATGTGGGTGTATATATATATATATATATATGTATGTATATGTGAGAGAGAGAGTGCGTGTGCTCATACACACTCATATATAGGCCAGAGGTCAACATCAGATGTTTTTCCCTGTCGTGTCCTGTATTAACTCTTTAGACAGGTCTCTCATTGTGCTTGGAGCTTGCTGTTTGCTTAGAAGGGCTGGGCAGCAAGCCCTCAGGATCTGCCCCTGTCTCTCCCCAGTGCTGGAATTAGAGGCATGTTTGTTATGCTCAGCTTTTACATGGATCCTCATGCTTGGCCAGCAAGCAATTCAAAGACTAAGCCATCTTCCCAGCTCCTGCACCATCATTTTCTTATGCATCTAAGTTGAAAACGTTAAAGCCACTATCTTTTCAGTGTTAGGCCATTATAGCTCTTTAGATTTTCATTCTGCCATACTGAAATATCACCAACTTAACTTAAGGCTTCCTCTCATCTCTCATTTACGGTCTACTGATCTTTGGGGTCTCCATCACATTTGTTTACCATCTCTTAGAGCATCGTGTACTGGGAAATAAGAGAATTTCATCTAGAAGGGTCTGCTTGTGTTTATACCATGGGTCCACTGTCCTCTAAACAAGATGATGCAGAAAAAGATAATTTATCTTCAAGTCTCAGCTCCATGTAGTTTTTGAAAAGAAAGCAAAGGAAGAACATCTATCATGGCTTCTCTGCAGCAAAGTCTAAGAGAACTAAGTCTGAGAGAACTAAGATGAGATAAACAATTCTTTATTTTTGTCTTTTTAGAAGAAAACTTTTTGAGATTATTATATAATTACATCTCTCCCTTTCCTTTCCTCCTCTCAAACCCTCCCATTTACCCTTCCTTATTCTCTTTCAAATTCGTGGCTTCTTTTGTTAGTAACTGTTGTTTCATTCATATGTGCATATATAAATATGTTCCTAAATATAACTTGCTCAATCCGCATGTTACTTATATGTATGGGGATGAAAATAACAGACGTGCACAAGAACAAAAGCAAACCGAAAATACAGCCACCTGGTCAATCTCCACAAACAGGGTGAGATGTGGCTGGAAAACACATGATAACCATAGAGCATATCTGGGCTGGATCCAGGCCATCCCCTAATGCCTCTCTTTCTCCAAGACCCTGTCTAAGAAAAGCTCCCAAGGCCTCAACCCTACACAAATAACAACAAGCAACTAAGTAATGCAGAGAACAAGAGAAATAATCTTCCCCAGGAAAGAGCACACCAGTTGGTTATCTAATACCAAAGATCAGCTCTGAGAAAACAGTTCTTACAAACTAGTTAGGAAATTGTAAGTACTCTACAAACCATAGTTTTTAATGGTCCTTATTAGACTCACCAATAGATTCACCATCATCTATTGAAAATATGGCATGGCTTATTGTACATCAAAGGTCACAGTTCGACAGTTTTGACTTTGTAAATGTCTCTCTGGCACAATCATCACATTCAGCTGTTAACAGAAAGTTTGAGGATTTGAGCCCACCCACCAAAAGCAGCTTCTGATGGGGCTGGAGAGATGGCTCAGCACTTAAGAGTGTATATTGCACTTCTAAAGGACCCAAATTCAGTTCTCAGCACCTGCATCAGATGGTTCACAATATCCTGTGACTCCAGCTACAGTACATCTGACACAGGCGCCCACTCTTGTGTGGCTTGTGTGTTTGAGCACACACACACACACACACACACACACACACACACACACACACACCACAGTAGAAATAAAAGTAAGACTCTTGCCTTTTCTGCTACAACAAGCTCACAACAAGCAAAATCACATATAGTGTTGGTGTTGGGTAAGTAGTTATAACTAATCAGCCATGATGGAAAGATAGATCCTAACAACAAATGTGACAATTGTATTTATATTATTTTCCAAATAATATAAGTTTCCAGAAACAGAAGTACAAATTCCATTCTTTGCAGACATGACTGTCCTTGTAATACCTAGCACAGACTATAGTATGTAGTTGGCTTCAACATCTCAGTGTTGAATGTAGTGAAATACATCAGCATCCTGACACAGTACCATTCAAAGCGCTGTAGCAATAAAACACTCTGTGATACTATCTCTTTATTTTCTATGTAGCCTTAAATTTTAATAGAATAAACCATTCTCCTTGTCAAATTATTAACATACCATCCAATTCAACTAGTCTATATTAAACAGAGACTATGTGCTAGACAGTGCTTTCTTCAGATCCTAAACTTATAAAGTCATGTTCTACTCTGTAGAATCCAGAGCCTTGCAACCCAGTCTTTCTGTAGTGTTAGAACACCCAGTGGTTTATCAAAGGTATGGGCTCCCAGGCCCTAACCTAGGCCTCCTGAATCGCATTGCATTTAGGAAGGCCCACAGGTATTTTAATATGCAGGCATGGGAGGCACTGGGCTCCACATAAGAATTATTTATATGTATAAGAGTAGAGATGCCTACAATCGAATTGGAGAGCCAATAATATCGAGCCTCTTGGCCAATTAAACTATTTTCTGCTAACACAGAAAGCTGTTTCTTTTAGTATATAGATGAATTTTGTAAAAAGTCCCACTTAGCCGGGCGGTGGTGGCGCACGCCTTTAATCCCAGCACTCGGGAGGCAGAGCCAGGCGGATCTCTGTGAGTTCGAGGCCAGCCTGGGCTACCAAGTGAGTTCCAGGAAAAGGCACAAAGCTACACAGAGAAACCCTGTCTCGAAAAACCAAAAAAAAAAAAAAGTCCCACTTAATACCATTATAGAATATATTTTAATGAAGTGACAACTATAATTCTAAAGTGCATCATTTCAAGATAAAGAAATGAAAATACCAAGATTGTGTGAGGTCCTCTGCTTTGGGTCTTTCATTGATACAGTTTAGGGAAATTATATCAACAAATACTGCTACCTAAAACAAAATGTAACTCATGAATTTTAGTGGTGACAAATTCTATATAAGTAAAAGGAATAAAATATTTGCCAGAACAAAAGACATTCATTCTTTCCCGACCTCAGGATTAAATCAGAGTTGCTGGTCCATAGAGAGGTACCCATTTCAAGCCCCTGAAACAACGTGATGGCTAGTGGAGTGATCTGTGCAACTGGACTTCAACTACTCTCATGAGCCACATTGGGAGCAAAAGCGAATAATCTGTAAAGTACAGACCGAAAGACTCACAGGCAAGAGAGAAGCTTAATCAGAGCTGTGGCTAGCCTGGATGAGAAACCAGGAGGCAATACCCAAGAGCCTGCAGCAAAGCAACCTCCAGGTAGAAGTGAATATCATCAGTCCAGGTGCCCAGTGGTCCCTCACAGCGAAGGAACGCAGAGAGAGAAATAACACCAGGAGTTAATGACACTACAGGCATGTTGCATTTAATGTGCTCACAAAAATGCCATCTCAAGAAGGAACCTGGGGCATTCCAGCTGCTGTGGAACCACCACTGAATTCTGGCATGGCAGAGGAGTCCCTAAGGCACTTTATGTTAATGACAAGTGCATTATAACGTGTTCTAATTAAACCTCATTTCAGCACTTGTCATCAGGGGAAGCAAAGCGCCCTGTCCTCTGCCTTCTCCCTGTTCAAAGATGCTGTGCTCCGCTGTGGAACAAGCTTTTCACAGCACTCAGGGCACCAAGAGATGAACATATTTATTTTATCTTGTATATTTAAAATTTATAATTGGAAATTTTCTTCAGTGTATTTTGTATTTGGCATTTCTCTGACTAAAAGTCATAAAATAAAATCAGCAATGAATTAGGAAAAACATAAAACACCACAGTTACCATGAAAACGGCCCAGGTCCAAGAATAACGTGCTCCAAGGCAAGCACTTTACACCCCTTAAACCTTCCTAAGTTTTCAACACTTTTTCTTTTTTTCGTTTTGCACTTCTTTAAGGAAAACCCTTGTCTATATATCATGGCAAAGACTTTCTGTCCCCCTGGGTTCCCTGGTTTCCTTATTTTTTTTTATTGATTTAAGACCTGGCTGAAATGGACTGACTACATGACAGGTAGACCTCCTTTTCAACAAACTTAACCAGGCTCCAACACTGCTAAATTATCCCCACAGCATTCAGATGGAAGCCTGCTGCCCTTGTGAACAGATGAGGGGTAAACAGCTTATACAAGGCTTTTTACAAACTCCATTTGCACGAAAGAACAAGTGTGGAATTGTGTACTGGCATTCTGCAAGGCAAAGATAAATATCACTGTTTCCAAATTTACACCTTTGCCTGATTTTATGACCAAAGCATGCTTTTCCTCACCTCTCTGCTTTCTTGTGACTCCCCTTTCTTATCCAAAGTCATTTTTCAAGGTCAAATGTAAGTCTCCTTCCTATGGAAAAGTCTCCCTAAAGCCCTCCTGAAACTATATGCAGGCTTTATCTCTTTCCACTTAGAAAGCTTCTTTCATTTCCTAAAGATATAAAAATCAGTTCACTTGTTATAGGCATTATTTCTGTGTGTATAAAGATTGCCTCTAGTCAACTCTTTGGGACCCTGTCAGAATGCTCTGAGCTCTCTGAGGTTAGCTACCAAGCCTCCCATACCAGAACCAAGCAGGGAACACGATGCTTCTCACCCCTTTCCTTCATTGCATTACAACCTTTGTTCATTAAGTAGGCACTTATCTAATGTTAAACAAATAATGAAATGAATAAAAAAATTGTCAGTAAAGCATAAACAGTATTTCAAAGACAGATTAATTATCAATAGGAAAAAATAAATGAATAAACACTGTTTGTAGATGTGCACAGGCAGAAGAAATCTTCCATTTCTAATGTTCTAATCCTATCTCTAAATAGGCTACAGGACAGAGAAACTTAAACCCCATGCAGCTGAGGGCATTGGGTGGGGGTAGAATTAAAAAATGCCTGTGGCCTGGGGAGATGGGAGTGTTATTTTATTGTGGACCTAAAGTGTGTCACCAGGATCTATATCTTGGTGCTGTTTTCTTCTGGGTGATGGTAAGTAGCTCCTGCATCTCTCATGGTGGTTGTGGTGCTCACCCTGTAGCACGAAGCCAAACAGAGAAAGGAGCCTGTGCTCTGGCAATCCTGATTGGATTAGTGCTGTGGAATAATCCTTTGGTATGCTGCGAAGATTTGTCTCTGTGATAGGTTTAATAAAGAAGCGGACTGGCCGAGAGCTGAACTGTATAAAGTTAGGCAGGAATGCCAAACTGAGAATGGTAGGAATAAGAAGGGGAGATGCCAGGAGACAAGGAGGAAACAGGACGTGTAGAAAATGAGGCAACGAGCCACAAGCCATGTGGCAAAGCATAGATAAGAAATATGGGTTAATTTAAGTGTAAGAGTTAGCTAGTAAGAAGCCTGGGCTATTGGTTGAGGATTTATAATTAATATTAAGACTCTGAGTGGTTATTTGGGAGCACTGCCAGGACAGGAAAACTCTGCCAATGGGTCAGGATGGATTTGGTTCCCAAAGCAGCCATTATACATACCAGCGAAAAGATCTGAAGCAATTATAAAAACAAATGGAACATTAATCTGACTCAAACGTATTTAACTGGTAAATCAAGAACAAGGTTAAACGGGAGAAGAGGAGGATGCTGGGGAGGCTAACCGGAGGTGTCCTGATCGCGATTTCTTTTATGTTTATTATTATAAAACTAAAGAACAAAACACAAGAACCTGAGACAGTTACCACCGCCACAATGCACCCGCCGCTGTCGCTTCTGGCCCCCAAAAGGAAGTACCATTTGTCGCCCTGCCTGTTCTCCTCCAGGCCACTCTCTCCCTCTCCTTTGGAGTCCTCCAAGCTCCATTGATCGGTGCCGGCCAACTGAAAATAAACGCCACCTCTTGGACCAAAGGCTCCTTTCGATTGGATAGTGGATTGGCGGCACTAACCCGATTCCCGTAACATTGCCCACTCTATTTGGTTGTTATTTTGCCACTATAAGGTAAATTAATAGAAAGCAGGGATGCTCTCCTCAACCTCCTATGCAGGAGGTCACCACAAGTCCATTGCTTATACGATGGTGAAACAAGGACTTCCATAAAATAATGATGTAATGATCTGCCTCAACTTACTGTGTGTGTGTGTGTGTGTGTGTGTGTGTGTGTGTGTGTGCACTGTTACAACTGTGGAAGCTGTGATTTGATTTTAAGTATTCTCTCTGATCACTGCCCATCTTATATTTTTGAGACCGCTCTCACTGAACCTGGAACTCACTGATTTGAGCCAGGGCTGGGATCCCTTTCCCAGCACTGCATTACATGTATGTGCCGCCATAGCCAGCTTCGTGTGTGTGGGTAATGGGGATCTGAGTTCAGATCAGAGGCCTTCAGAGCAGCTCTTTCTACCTCTTGAACTACCCAGCTAGCCCCTAACGTCTTTACAATCATAAAAACTTAAGGTTGGAAGGAATCTACTATAAAGATTTTGAAAGATGTGAAGTGATTTCCACACATTATCACATTTGCTTCCTGCCAAATGTCTACTAGCTGATATGAGTTAGTCATCTCTTAGAAAATAAGGAATATGGTCTAAAAATCCCTAATGTTTGCTTAAGTTTACACCTGTGCTGGAACAAAATTAGAACCCCAGAATTGTAACCCCTGCTCTGGTGACTGTCCCACTTTGTCACTTTGAATTATCACATTTGAAGACGACAGAATGTAAAAACCTCAGGCACATGATTTCATATTTATATGGTTTCCATATTGGCTACTGCAAAGCAGAATTTTTAACTAGAACTCTTCTTAAGAGATTTGCATAATTCATACTGTTTTCCCCACACAAAGTGAACATCCAGTTCAGAAAATGAAATTTAAAAATAACTGATCCGAATGTGCACTCCATGCTTTTAATCTCCAGGTGTCTGCTGATGTGGGAGAGCCGCATTAGGAGAGAGAATTACATGGTGTCGAGTAGATGTCACCCAGAACAAGAGCCTCATCCTCTGCAGCTGACCAGCCAGTCTTATCTTCCTCCCATGACCCCTTGCTGCCATCTCTGACATCCAGCTATCTCCCCTGGCATCTGCCCAACAGGACCATCTGGGCTTTGTATTCATGTCCTACTTGGGATGACTCCTGCTGCTCTCGGGATACTTCCAACACAGACCCTGCTCCAGTTTAGGGTCCCCTCCCCCTTGTCACCACTTGTACCTGCTCTCCGAGGTCTTAAAGACAGCTTATCTCTCCTGGCTTATGCTGAAATTCCTAACCTAAAATTCCAGGCCTCTGGATCGGATACCTGAGTGGCTCTCTGTTGCCTGGCAAAGTCGGAGGTTTCATTTGGAAAGTGTAAACGTGCTTCATGTTCGTTTGTTTGAGACAACAGACAAACCTGCACAGAACTCCTAAGACAAAGAACAAGACCTGATCTGCATGCTGAGGTACTGGCATGTGTGCAGAGATACCTTTCCTGATTCTGTCTTCATACTTTATAGACCTCCGGTGCAGTGGTTGCCCAGAAACAATGCACACACTCCCAGGACCAATCCTGCAGAAACTCCTGTGCTTTGTTTGTTTGTTTGTATGTGTGTGTTTTTACCTTTTCAGGACACGTGGTTAAATAACCTTACCTGCTATTTCTAAAGTCAATGAGAGAATGCAAATGTGCTCTCAGAAAGTGATATTTCTTCTCTTTTGGATTAAGAGCTTGGGGGTTCTGGCCTCCACAAGTTAGGATTTCCCCTACAAATTAATGTGTTCTTGGCATAATAATAAGAAAGTGGTCAGAAATGGACAAGCCTCCCAACAAAGCTGCTAATTAAATGAGAACTCGAACTCCAACTTTCCACATCGGTAGTAAACAACTGTAAAAGCACAAAGGAGGAGGAAGGTACTGAGCAGAAATAACAGAGCTTTGTTATTTCATCTGTCATCCAGGGTATTAATGAAGAAGCTGAATGGAAGCTGTGCCTCTCAAACAATGAAGCAAAACCCATGAAGCCATTCTATTAGCAGAAGTCTAAGCTGGTCTGAGACCTATGGTGTTGTCGAGGACAGAAGAGGCGTGAATGGGTGGGGTTTTGTCATTGCCTCCAACTAATTCTTAATGTTTCTAAAAACATTATAATAAAAGATAAAAGTTATTGTCTATTGCTTATTGGTCAACCATTGGAAATCCAAGTTCTAGTCAGAATTCAAGAGAGGGAGGAAAGGTAGGGGCAGATAATTAATTGATGGGCATTGTGAAACAGCCTACCTTATACCTCCTTCAGGAAAGCATATGGCAGCTCACATGACCTAAATCTCAAAACAACATTTGTGGGGATGAAGAAATTTGCAGGGCTGAGTGGAAGAACTCACTCCTTTCTCGATGCCTATTACCTATGCAGCTGCAGAATCATTTCAAATGAGTTTTCTAACAAGGATGATTCAGGTAGAACTTTGCAGGCTTAGGAGTCCTCCTACAAGGACAGGGTCATCTCAAATGAGTGGAAATCTGAAGACTGTCATTACCAGTGTTTAAGAGAGCTTCTGCAAAAGCTATTCAGTGGGTCCCTCTTTTACCTGGAATTTAATGACAGGTATCAGTCACATGGTGGATATTTTAAAGGTTTCCTTCATGGGAATTGATTCTCATTCCCTCCTAGGAGAGATCAGCTTTGTTCTGAATTATATAAGGAACTATTTAGACTTCCTCTGGCATCAAATACCTGGGTTTTTGGAAGTCAGTATGAAATAAAGGACATTGACTGGTGACTTTCATACCATATAGTGGTTCTCAGTCCTTGGTGCATTTCATACATTTTATGATATACGTAAATGTGTGTATGTATGTGAGCATTTATTAGCATTCTAGGAATTAAGCTGATTGAATAACCTTGGGCAGTTTATTCTGATACATCCTAAAGTTAAACAACTCTTCTAGGCTTCCTCATCCCTCAATTTCCTGAAATAGACTAGATGCCATTGCCAAATCAATTTCCCCTACAAATTAATGTGTTCTTGGCATAATAATAAGAAAGTGGTCAGAAATGGACAAGCCTCCCAACAAAGCTGCTAATTAAATGAGAACTCGAACTCCAACTTTCCACATCGGTAGTAAACAACTGTAAAAGCACAAAGGAGGAGGAAGGTACTGAGCAGAAAAACCAACACAAATCCTAACTTGTGGAGGCCAGAACCCCCAAGCTCTTAATCCAAAAGAGAAGAAATATCACTTTCTGAGAGCACATTTGCATTCTCTCATTGACTTTAGAAATAGCAGGTAAGGTTATTTAACCACGTGTCCTGAAAAGGTAAAAACACACACATACAAACAAACAAACAAAATACTATCTTGTTCGTTTATGCACTCAAGAGTCATCATATGTCATGCATATTATTGATTCTGAATGCATTTAAAGAGTTTAGCTTTTAATGACCTGTTGTCAAGTCTCAAAAATGAAACCTTTTTTACTGACTTCTAATGGTAACCTTATGCTGGTCTGTCTGTGCCCCAGCCTGTGACCTTGTGAATATTTTTTCAAGTGGGAAATATATGCAATTTTTGTAACAAAGGAAAGGAAATTTTGTATTTGTAGCTCCAGGTTTTAAGTATTTATTTGCCCTACATTGTGACATAAAGTTCACATTTTCACTCAACCAATTGTTGAAGGAAATTTAGCTGGAGTCTCTCATGCGTGAACTAGGATATATGTTTCTAGAATAGCTTCAGTGAAATGAATAGTTCCTAGATGACATGTGGCCTTTTGAGTATGAAAAGATTTCCAGAGACTTAAAAATATGTTGGACCAGCTGCTTTCAAATATTCTCTCATGTGCTCCAGGATGTTAGGATCAGCTTGATAACAATGAACTTCTTAAGAGGCAGGCTGTAAGGAGAACACAACTTCATCAGTTCTGATGAAGCTAAATCTTCACTAACAGTCTCAAAAACTTTATTTCCTACTTGCAATAGCTTAATGACAGATAATTATTCTCTATGTGATGTATGGGCTACTTATTTTGTGAAAACATCTTATTTGTTTATATTGTATTATTTACTATGATGTTGTCTGAGTAATTACAAAGGAATTAAAATTAAGTATTATTGGTAATCCTTGCAGTGAGGAAGGTAATTTTATGGAATGCAGAGTTTCTATCTACTTCTCCTCAAACTCTTGGTCTCTATTAAAATGAGGAATTTCTTTTTTTTGTTCAGGCCTGAGTATAACTCTTACTTCATTGCATCATCTTTTTCTAGCATCTTGCTTAAGCTAGGGAAACAAAGGATTTAGCCTTCCTGGCCTCTTTTGTTTTGAGAATTGCCTCTGTCCATTGCATTGCAAGAATGTCAAAAGTGGTGTCTTCTCAGACTTTTCCAAAAGCAAAACTCAGCTGTCACCGTCCAGGCTGTGTCCCTTGAATGCAGTGCTATTGCTCATGATCAAGTTCAGCACTGATCTCTTGAAGGTGGGACTTGTCTATTTTTTGTGTATAAAATTATCCTAAAACAACCTAAATCAACAGTATATATATATATTATCATTTAGTAATAGTATGTGGGTAAAGAATCTGAAAGCAACTTACCTCAGTGCTATTGGCTTGCTTCTGACTAGATTTTGAATGTGTCCTTCAAAAGCTTGTGTGTTGGAGAACTAATACCCAAATTAATATGTTAATGGTTTGGGGAGTTGAGGCTTTTGAGAGTGGAGCCTCTTGATGGCCCTAGTGACTTTACAAGAAGGGAAATTGGCTAAAGCTAGAATACTTCTCTATCACCCAAGGTGACATCTGTTACTAGATTAAGATGCAGTGAGGAGGACCTGACAGTGCCAAAGTCTAGATCTTCCCAGATTAATTGAATGCCTGTTTCCTATCAGTTTTCCACCATATGCTATATAGAAAGCAGCAACAAGACCTAGACTGAAATTGTCTCTCTTGACAATGCAGTCAAGTTGAGAACTGGAGCTGTATCAACTGACAGCAGGATGGAAACTTGAGGACCCGCCTCCAGCGTAGTTACATGCCTGGGAGTCCCATGCTGGCTATGGCAAGATACTGCAGGTCATCACCATGGGAAGCTTCCTTCAGAGCTGTTTGCGTGTCTTCATGCTACCATAGCTTTGCCTGGAGTAAGTGATATGAGGCAGAGGAAAGTAAAAACCTCGTGTCCTTTACAACCCAGCTTGGGAGTCTCAAGTTATATTTTTTTATTCCAGAAATAACCATTTTGTTGTGTGATTCTTGCCACGCAATACTACAGGGGTGTAAACAAAGATGTGAGTACCAGGAAGTGAGTTAAGCAACGGGCATCTTAGAGGCAAGCTGCTACAATATACGTTTTCTTCCTCCTGTAAGACCCAG
The DNA here is from genome assembly GCF_949786415.1 of Peromyscus eremicus. Lineage (NCBI taxonomy): Eukaryota > Metazoa > Chordata > Mammalia > Rodentia > Cricetidae > Peromyscus > Peromyscus eremicus. Next base: position 14,672,159 of record NC_081424.1, read on the forward strand.
AGCCAGACATTGTAATGTGTGCTTCGAGTCATGAACTAGAAGTCCAGTATTTTACTAGAGAGTATTTGAATGGTACAAAATAATACTTGCAAGTAATTTAGTAGCATTTTGGAGGGCAAATAAATGTATAGAAAGCTCTTTACAGCATATTGACTTCCATGTTCACAGAGGACTCAAAATAGCACAGGTTCTGGCATGATACACCCTACCACTTAGTGATCCTCCCAGGAATCTGTTTTACTCATTTAGAACAACAGGTAGTAAGTTCCACTGAAAGCAGAACTTATAGCTCCAGAAGTTTCGTGGAGACTCAGATTACAATTCTTTTCTATCAAAAAGACAAGTCTGTGTTCTTAACGTGAAAAATCCCTTAACCTTTGAAACGTCAGATGAACCTAAATGAGTGTGTCCTGGATAGGTGAATAAAAACACACTGAATGCTAGCCGGGCGGTGGTGGCGCATGCCTTTAATCCCAGCACTTAGGAGGCAGAGCCAGGCGGATCTCTGTGAGTTGGAGGCCAGCCTGGGCTACCAAGTGAGTTCCAGGAAAGACGCAAAGCTACACAGAGAAACCCTGTCTCGAAAAAAAAAAAAAAAAAACAAACAAAAAAAAAAAACAAAAAAAAAACACTGAATGCTGTGTGTGTTTAATGAAGATTTGGTTTGTCTCAGTTCGTGTCCGTATGGAGGAGAAAGGAAGAGATTCCAAGCAGTCGAAAGGACCCAATGGTAAAATACTAAAGCAATTCCCTTTGACTTGAGTGCAGGATAATAATTGCTACTGTTATCACTTCTATGCAAATTTTAGTGAGGACCTAGCCAACATGACAAGACAAGACAAGAAAGAATGAAAAGGCATATGGGTCAAGTATCAGTTCTATCTCGGTATGTTAGCAACAAATAGTTGAATTTTTAAGATATCATTTCAAATAGTATCTAAAATGTCATACGCTGTGAGTAAATCTGGTAAGGCAAGGCTTCCACTCTGACTACTAAAATTAAATATTGAGAGTAAGACAAATACAATACTTTAAATAATTCCGTTATCCCCAACTTGATCCATAAATGTGTGAAATCCATACCAAAATCCTAGCAGTTATTTTTGTCCAAGGTGACAGATGTGAAGAGCCAAGAATAGCCAAGCAGCCATCTTGAAAGGAGAGCAAAGCTGGGGTGCTTACCCTTGCAGACAGAAAGCCTGTCGTAGGCTGTGGTGATTAAGATAGTAAAGGTGTGGGGTTAGCACAGGGAAAACACGTGGGCTTGGGAAAGAAAAGAGAGTCCAGAAACAGATCCTACACAGATGTCACCTAATGTTTTATAAAGATAACATTTTGGTACCACGGGAAAGAGTGGTTATTTTAATAAGTGGCAAAAATCTGGATCCCATCTTCATACCTTACACATAAATAAATTACATGGATATCATAGGCAAAAATGTAAACTGCCAAAGCTTTTAGATGGTCTTAGAGGAAAGATTTGTTTAACACAATATGTAAACCAAAATCCATAAATAAAATTATAAGATTTGGACTTTCCTAAATACAAACTTTCTATGTTTCCAAATATACTACTAAGGTAATAAAAAGAGGTAATCCAAACACTCCTAAAAGACCATTTCAATGGGTGCACACAACAATAAAAACTGCTTGTACTCACAACGTGTCTTTTAAAAACACAATACTGCAAATACAGGAAATAAAGAAAAAAAGGAAAGAGAAGGAAGTGTCAAATAACTGAAAAACATCTGAAAACAATCTACCGGTGATCAAGGAGAATAAAATGTAAGACAAATGTAACATGACACAAATTTTTTAAATGGCTAAATGATGGAAAGTCCCAAGTTTGGACAAGAATGTGGAGCAATGAGGCTCCCAAACCTGCATAAGGTTTTCTGACAGTCTGTCGTAAAGCTGGGCAAACTTACACCTGACTCTCCTCTTTCACTTCCAAGGATATGGCTAACTGACACACCTGCATGTGCTTACCCAAAGACTGATACTAAATGACAAAGCCGGCGTTACTCATAGAAGACACGAAGTAAAAATTTCCCACGTGTGCTTATCAGTAACATAACCAATAAAACGTCATGGTATGATGGTACATTCCCATAATGAATACCGAAAAGAAATGAGAATAAGCCACACACAAGCACTCTCAATCTTGTACCTTGATGATATACAGAGGTGACTCACGTGCTCTGACATAAACAACGTTCGCTGCTCTTCCTAACGATGCCGGTCAGGGGTGACAAGTTGGCACCGTGAAATCTAGCCTGGTAAGTACGCTCATACCACAGAAACAGAAAATGTTATGAAGCCGACATTCTTTTCTTTGTGCCTTTTCCCTTCCAGACGAGTGGATTAGCTCTGCTTAACACTGGATGCATTTTTCTAAGCATATGTTGAATAAATAAAGGTATTCACCGATTAAGCACATACTGTGTACATCCGTATTATAAAGTATTAGTGTTGTCCTCCCAGGGAAACAGATGGCTGGGAGGCAGCATAAGAAGCTTCTAAAAATATTGCGCCGGGCAGTGTTGGCACACACCTTTAATCCCAGCACTCGGGAGGCAGAGCCAGGCGGATCTCTGTGAGTTCGAGGCCAGCCTGGGCTACCAAGTGAGTCCCAGGAAAGGCGCAAAGCTACACAGAGAGACCCTGTCTCAAAAAATCGAAAAAAAAAAAATATTGAGATAATTCAATGTGAACTGGGATCTGACTAAGCAATAATACTATTGGTAGTATCTACACTTTCATGATGCGTAGTCACAGGTTTACCTGCAGGTTTGTTGATTAGTCTCTTAAATGCCTAATGACGTTTCATTCTCGATGTGATGTCGTAGTTTATAGGTCAGCAAACTTTCTCCAAGTAACCTTACAGTTAATATTTTAAGCTTTAAGACACTCATAAACTTAGTCAATATTGTCACTGTGGCAGCCAAAATAGCCACAAACAATATGTAAGCCAATAAGCATAATTGTGTTCTAATTAAACTCTTCTTACAAAATTAAGTGGTCACCTAGGTTGTATTTGCAGCTTTGGTTAGCTAAGTAACCCCTGAACTAGTTGATTTCTAATCAAATTTGGTATAGACTGACTAGAGAATATCCTCATGATGGTATAATCCAACTTTGTTTCATCAGAGGAAGGCTAGAGATGGCCTGATCACACCAGAGTGTGGCTCAGGTCATGGCCACCTGTGGGCAGGCACCTGACATCTCATCTGGAAGCCTCTCCCAACTGCTATAGGCTCTAATTGCACTCTCTTAATAATTTGCATCTCTAGGTAGTAAATTTACACTTGTTAAGAAAAAGCTTAAAGGAGTCCAATGCATCTTAGTGTTTCTGGCAGCAGGTAAAAATGTAAATCACAAAACCGTGCTTCTTAAGCTATAATATCCCATCCCTTGTATACAAAATGAGGGAAAAATTGTTATCATGTCTGCTTTCTTTTTAGAGTAGCTAGAAAAAGAAGTCTAGTCCCCAGAGAGACTTTAATCCCAGCACTTGGGAGGCAGAGACAGGCGGATCTCTGTGAGTTCAAGGCCCACCTGGGCTGCAGAGTGAATTCCAAGAAAGGCGCAAAACTAGACAGAGAAACTCTTTCTTGAAAAAAACAAAAAAACAAAACAAACAAACAAACAAACAAAAAACCAAGATCAAAACCTAATGGGATGTGTGATAGTACAGACTTTGCAGACACACTTTGTAAAGGGTAGTGTAAGAAGGCACAAATCGCATCAGAGAAGGAAAGCCTACTAGTTAAGTCATTTTTTTTTTTTTGTTTTTTCGAGACAGGGTTTCTCTGTGTAGCTTTGTGCCTCTCCTGGAACTCACTTGGTAGCCCAGGCTGGCCTCGAACTCACAGAGATTCGCCTGGCTCTGCCTCCCGAGTGCTGGGATTAAAGGCGTGCGTCACCACCGCCCGGCAAGTCATTCTTAAAGCACTCAATGCAGAGCTCACAGTGAGTGCATAGAGACTTTCAGGAGTACATGGAGAGAGATGTCTCCCATGCAGAAGCCTAATGCAAAGCACAAGAGAGCAAATATGCTGATGGGTGCATTACAGAAACATTCCAGAAAGTAAAAGCAGATGCTGCCATTTCCATGTACATTTTAATACACTGGGAACTCGACTTCCGGAGGTCCGTGGTCATCGGAACAAAACTGGAACCACAGTGTCGTAACCACAGGACCATACAAGCAAGTCCTTTGTTTTCCATTCCACGTGCATGGAACCACAGCTGATCGAGTGTGTGAGAGCAAGCATGATCACACAGCAACGACCACAGTAAAATGACTGTTGGAGTCAAGACATCTTTGGAGGGAAATGCTTCCAGCTCTTTTTATAAGCATTACATCTGGGGGTCTTGCATATGAACTGTATGCTCAGTGTGTGGGGACACCAACACAACTGTACTTAATTACCATCCCAATAGTGAAGGAAATGCGAAACTATTTGCCTCTAACTGCCCTGGTCTTCCTCAGGTGTTCCTCCCCTCTAGATGCCGAGGGACAAAATACAAACTGCCCAATAAGCTTCATAAATCACTGTTACGTAATTAACCACATAGTTCCTTTAGGGACTCACTTTGAGGATCATGCTTCAGTTTCTGTTGGTTTTATGCTCAACTCTGTAAGATAGAGTTTGGAGTGGGAGAGCAGAGAATTGGTGAGGCCTTGAAAGAGACCCAAAGAATCAGCTGATCTCAGGAGCATTACCCAGGTTCTAGAACAGTCTGGAGTGTCTGGTCTGTATCATAGTGTAAGCCAGCAGTCAGCCAGTACATGCTCTGATGCCTGCATGCATACTGTCTCTATGCCTTGCTTTGTAAAACCAGTCTCCCTTTAGCTTCTAGTGTATGGGGTGTGTGTGTGTGTGTGTGTGTGTGTGTGTGTGTGTGTGTGGTGTGTGTATGTATATGTGTATGTGGTATGTATATGTGTGTGGGGTGTGTATGTGTATGTGTGTGTGGTGTGTGTATGTGTGTGTGTGTGTGTACATATGTGAACATGACTAGGTGCCAGAGGTCCCTGTTGAGTGTCTTCCTCAGTTATTTGTTTACCTTCTTCTTCTTTTTTTTTTTTTTTTTTTTTTTTGAGAAACAGTGTCATGATCTGATCCTGAAGCTAGGCCTATTGGTTCAACTGATTGGACAATAAGCTTGAGGGAACTGCTTGTCTCTGTCCCTCTCTACCCTAAACACTCATGCCACCATGCCCAGCTTTCATGTGAGTGCGGAGTATCAAAACTTCTTACCAACTGACCCATCTTCAGTCTCCTCTCATTAGTGGCTGCTGAGTCTTTTCAATATATCCTGTTGGTCCAGTCGCTCTCACCCTCCTCTTCTGAAGCAAAGGGTCACTCTACTCTTGTCCCAGCAGAAGCCAGTGTAGGTTTGCTGGCTATCCATGTGGTTTCTCATATACAGCTACAATGGATACACTGGCCTGATGGGGACCATCAGGAGGACTCTTACGTTTTCCCCACACAGTGTGTTCAGAACTAAACATATTTTTCATACCAGTGGTAAGATCTTGGAGCAAGTTTTGTGGTTTAACACCTACTCTGAAATAGAAGTATTTTTCTAGTCAATTCTAGAATTAAAAAAAAAAAAAAAAAAAAAAACACTGTAGCAGTTAATGCACTCAAGAGTTAAGGAAAAGATTCTGAAAGTCTCCAAAAGCTATGGTAGATGGAATGTTTTCCCTCCAATTTGAGCCTATTATAGCATGCTGGACTCCTGAGAAAAGTACCTGTAGTTGCTTGTGTATTGTTTTCTTATCTTTTTGACTTCTCTTTCTTCCTTCTCCTCACTGGGCTGTAGAAGGAAGGGGGATAAAAGGAAAGGCAGGGTGACTCCCACTGGTCGGCACTGCCGTTGGCTGGCGGTCCTGGCTTCCTTTGGCCACAGCAGCTGCTGAAAGCCTCTCATGCACATGTTTGACTTCCTGACTCTTCTGCTGGCAGTCTGGATACAGCCCCCCATTCAGGAAGGACTCTAACTTGGCTTCCTCTTCACCGGTCGACCTCTTGTTCTTCCTGCACAGATGTCCTGCCCTCCAGCCAAGGATCTCATGAGCACTACCCAGTTTAAAGTGGACCCAGGCTAACCTTGCTAACAAAACAGTTCACATCTGGTTTTGAAGAATCTAAGACTTTTGATCATCTCTCAGTGGGAGTACAGTCTTTTCTTCCAGCAACCTTCTGTACTTGCTGGCCTCTTCAGGCCACCGCTTAGAATTTTAAAGATATTAAGCATCTGTCTCCCAAGCATCATGAAGAAACTCACATGGAAATTAGCCACTTCATTATTAATATCAGCATTTGGTGTTTGGGGTTGGGCAGGGCTAGGGAACCAAACTCAGAACTTTGTACATGTTAAGCACTCTTTCTACCACGGAGGTATGTCCCTAGTCTTGGAACTTTTTATTTTGAAACTATTCAAAGCCCACCTGGCTCAAAATGACTTAAATGTATGTTCCAGCTACTCCACTGTGGGTGGTATCCACCAATCAGTGGTTGAGAAGACCTTTCCTGGATGTGCGGGCTGGGAAACCATTTCTCCGGGTGGAAAAGCTAGCTGGTTCTTTCCTAATGCTAGTACTTCACTCACCTACCACATATAGTACATTTGTGCAGCCCTCTAACCACTGAACTGTCAGGGTTCTAAAGACAAAAACTTTATCTGACTGTTTGTCCACCATTTTCAGCAATATTGATTCCATCGAGGTGAGTGATATCACCTCCACGTGAGCAAAAATACTTAGGTAATATGAATGGCTTAGGATACACTAATGGGTTAATTTACATAAAAAGTTACTTAGCATATCCGTGGTACTGAAAATTCACAGGGAAGGAGCATAGTTATGGAAAAAAGTAGATCATGAGGAAAGGTTGATGAGGTGATCTAACACCCTGGGGACAATAAATATGGGTTAACAAAGTGCATAAATGAATGAATGACCCAAATATTTGCTCACTATAATTTTCCCTCTAGGTGGCTATTATGTTACTTTTTCTGGGATATGTGAACAAAAGTCAGTTCACCCCGGATAGGACACCAATGAGAAACAAAAGCAGTTGTGCCTATATCTAGATTAGTGAGCCAGTGAGTTTATTGGGGTTACTTACAGAAGTGTAGCTAAGGTGTTACTTACAGGAGCACGGGGTGACTCAAAGACAGCTGTAATATGAATAAATCCACCCAAGGATGGGTATCAACACACGAGAACTAAATCCCTAAACTTCCTGAACAACTTACAGTAAGTGTAATGAAGAGTGTTGTTTCCCCAAGTCATTGCTTACTCCTCTTATAACCTTGGAGAGAGCCCCCATAAATCTTCTAACTGTCTGGGATCCCTACGCCTAGTAAGTACCATTACATCCTTGAATATTACAAGCCTCTACTCAGGAATCAGCACTCCAATTCAGATGAAATAGTTATACAACAGTACTCACTTGTAGTTTTTCATGATTTCACTAGAGGCATCTCCAACTCCTATGTACTCCCATGAATTTGATATATATTTCAAGAGTATTAAGCAAAGGTGAAATAGCATATACATGGCTCATAACATTTGTCTCATGAAAATATATTTACTTAGAATGAGGGAAGAAGAATGGATATTAAATGACAGAGTTATTATATCATTATTGCTTCCTGAGGGGGAAAAATGCTTGAAACTTGCCACCCTCCAAATCCTATGGTCATAGCAGCTGAGGCCAAAGTGCCTCATGGTTTAGTCATGGGTAGTCTGTAAGAAGATGACACAACCCCAGAATTCTCCAAGCCTCAGCCTAGTACAGAAGTAGAGAATTTCAGGAACTCGGGGGTGGGGTCTGTATGTGGAAGGTGTGCTTTAGACAATCCTGTGGAGTTCCCACAGACGTTGGTATGGCAAAGACCAGAGTCAGACATTGTCTCTAGGCCCAAAAGCAGACCAGATATAATAAAGAAAGTTCCACCACCCCACATGGATTGATTGATTGGTTGATTGATTGATTGATTTTTCTAGACAAGATTTCTCCGTGTAACAGCTCTGGCTGTCCTGTCACTGGGCTGTGGTGGTACATGCCTTTAATTCCAGCGCTTAGGAGGCAGAGGCAATTGGATCTCTGTGAGTTCAAGGCCAGCTTGGTCTACAGAGTGAGTGAGTTCCAGGGCAGCTGAGGCTACCCAGAGAAACCTTGTCTCAAACAACAAAAAATAAACAAATGAAAGATTACAGACCAGGAACTTAATAAGCTCGGTTAGTGGCTCAGAAGCCACAGGGGTTTTTAAGTGACTGAGAGAGAGCAAACCTTGAGTGTGTATGCTGGAAGAGGATAGACCAGTCACCCGCAGGGACCAATGAGTCTGTGTTGTCTCATACTGAACAAATGTCAGTGTAGAAGGAAAGGTGACAGTGACAAAGCCAAGTGACCCCTGTGAGCCTTGACTCGGGGCAGCTGTCATGCAGTTAGAAAACTTGTTTAGGGAATTGTGCTATTTTGTGTGCGGCTAACATTCTTGTTGAGGATCCTCACCCCAGCAGAAGGTCACCTGCTGCTAGTTCAAGAAAGCTGCTCCCCTGAGGTGGTTATCGTAAGTACTTCATCTATTTTACCCCTGATCATGCCACATGTTTAATTACTGGCCTGTCAAAAGCTGCTTTTCATTGGTGAAATCAGCTTCAAAAAGAAAATAGCATGAAGAATGTTAAAAATGTATGTTCTCTGGTAACGGTCACTGTATTACAGGGTATTGTTTAACTAAACGGTTTCAGACTCGATTGTCTCTGCCTGTCTCATTTCATGTTGATGACTGCCTACACTACAATCTACGTAGGAACCGCTGAGCAGATCTGGTCCCAGATTTCATACATTAGATTGATCAGAGTTTGCCCATGGAGTGACAGAAGCAGAGACAATATGCAAAGAGGAGAGTATATTAGGAGACGGTTTTCTTGGGTCTTTTAGCGTTCTGCAAGTTTCTGAACACAGACACTGTCTGCCCTTGTATGCGCAATATTCTGAGAGTCATCAAACTGTGGACAGCATCAGGAGACAGCAATAGTCCTCTCCCCTTGAGCAAGTGGCCAGTTTGTTTGTTTGTTACAGGCATTGACAAGCAATGACCAGTAAGGACCGTCAATCTTTGTCTTATTTTTTTAATTAAATATTGTTTTGAGACATTCATGCATGAATGTTTACATGATGACCACCCCTCCCTCTCTCCTCCCTAGCTCCTTCTGCACCCCCATTCCCTCTCAAATAATGATCTCTTCTTTAATTATATGTAATACAATATATCAACCTGACTAAGTCCATTTAGTCTTACTTATGTGTAGAGACCTAAGTACTTGGAATTGGAAAACCTATCAGAGGGGTCATCCCCAGAGAAGACTGAATTTCACTCGTTCAGTAACCACTAATTGCCTATAGCTCTTTACCTACGGGAGGCCTTATAAGAGTTCTCCCTTCTTCATTGGAGTGTCAACTGGTGTTGGCAATGTGTTAGTCTTAATTATTCAACCACGTTGTTGAGAATTCATGCATATAGCTTCCTTAGCACATAGAAAAGGCACTCTCTCATAACAGACATCTTGTTCGTCTTGTTTTTACTCAAGGTCAGTTGTTTTCTTTATGTTGACCAGTTCTGGGTTTCTGTGATGGCCTCTGTCTGCTACAAAAGGAAACTTCTTTGATCAGGGGGAAGAGCTATCTATACTTACTTGTGGGTATAAGGATAAGTATTAAGAATGAACTTTGGAAATACACTGGTTTAGGAGAGTGGCAGTAGTACAGTCTCCTCTCGGGTCCATAACATCACCGGCCATGGGTAGTTAGCTAGCAGTAGGCATGAATTCATCTCTCTAGGGCTCCTTCCTCCATCTTGGGCCCTTTTTACTTTCTTGGTTTCTGATGTTACTCTAGATTATATTCTTACATCTAAAGATTCAGAACTAGGAATCACAAGTAAGAGACAGCAGGTTCCATTTTTCTTTCTGGGTCTGGGTTACCTCACCACTGTATATCTTCTGCTTCCATACATTTACCTGCAAAGTTCTTGATTTCGGTATTTTTATGGCTGGATAGAATTTCATTGTGTCCATCTACTACATTTTTGTTATGCATCCATCAGCTGAAGGACATTTCCCAGATATTGTGAATAAAGTAGCAATGATCAAGTCTGAAAAGTATTTGTAGAGCAGGGTGTCAGTTCCATTGGGCATATGCCAAGGAGTGGTAGATCTGGGTCATGTGGTAGATTTCATTTTAGTTTTTTGAGAATTCCCTACACTGATATTGGGATTGGCTCCAGCAGATTGCATTCCCACCAACAGTGAAAGAGACTTTCCCTTTCCCTACATCCTCCCCAGCATTTGTTGCCAATGGCTTTCTTGATTGTAGCCTTTCTGACCGAGGAAAGATGAAATTTCAAAGTAGTCTAATTCGCATTTTCCTAACTGCAAAGAATGTTGAACTCTTTTTAAGATATTTCTTAAAAATTTGTATTTCTTTTGAGAACTCTGTATTCTGATCCACAGACAATTTTTATGGGCTAATTTGTTTGCTTGACTCTGTTAATGGGTTCTTTATACATTCCAGACAGTCATCCTCTGTCAGCTGGGTAACTGGCAAAAATTCTCTCCCACTGTGGGTTTGTACTTCACTTAGTTGATTATTTTCTTTGCTATAAGGATCTTCTTAGTTTTATAAGTTCCCATTTGTCAATTTTTGGCCTTAATTCTGGGCAAATGGATTCTTATTCAGGAAGTCCTCCCCTATACCTGTATCTTCTTTTACCTTGTGTGGAGGGGAGAAGGATTTATGGAGAAAATGCTCCCATGATCTCTCAACAATATGGTTGCCAGAACAAAATGGGCCCAATGACAATACCAGCCAACATGCTAATGCAAATGGGAGAAATTCTATGTGGTCCCACCCCTAGATAGAAATCTTGTGGTGGTCAACAGCTGCAGAGAATGAGAGAATCAGTTATCTCCAGGGATAGACTCTACATTGTGGATAGTGATCTTCCCAGAAACCATAGGTTGCTGGGAGTGAGATACCTCCCCTTGAGCTGTTGATCATGAGTATCCTCAGGATGTCCAAAATAAAACAGTAAAGGCTGTTGCCAGTGATTTTGGTCTCCCATCACATCTTTATAGTAATACCCCATCACTGGAGATACCAACACTTTGGTCACAGTACATGGAGAAATTAATTGACAGTTGGTCTCTAGATTTCATAGTACAGGAAATTGTTGGGTAACCTGCTGGAATAAATTGTTCATCAGTAGTCTTACCCAACAGTGAAACCTGTGAACTATCGCAAAGAGTGGCATGGCAAGACAGTCACATGGACGCAGTAGTGACAAGATGTGACAGGGATAACCAACCACTTTCTGATTGGATTTAAGGTCCGCTCTGCAGGAATAAAGTACATGCCAGGTATTCTAAATCTGGCCAAGAGCAAGTGGCTAGGAAGCTCACTGGTGCCAGAGGTGAATCTTCTACTGTTACTCTGCTAAACCATCCTCTGAGACCACATCACTCTATCCAGAGATTAGTGAACCTCTCAGATTGCATCAGAGAAGTCTGTTTGTGTCATGAACAGTGGCTAGCAAAGAAACAAACAACTGGTCAAGGTGCACAGAAGGCCTTGCATGATGCTCAGCTACAGCCCGACATGGTGACTCATGCCTAGAATCCCAGAATGTGAGGAGCTGATACAGGAGGATCAGATGAATTCAAGACCAGTTTGAGGTATAAAGTGAGATTCCTGTCTTAAAACTAACTACCAAACAGTGTGAGTATGTGTGTGCGTGCGTGCGTGCGTGTGTGTGTGTGTGTGTGTGTGTGTGTGTATATGTGTGTGTATGTGTGTGTGTGTATGTGTGTTAAATATAGAACAGTACAAACTATACCCCAGTATGCTAAATATTACTACCTCAGCTTTACTCTGTGTGTGTGTGTGTGTATGTGTGTGTGTGTGTGTGTGTGTGTGTGTGTGTGTGTGTTTGCATATGGAGAAGAATTTTACTGGTCTTTGAGAAAGTCTGAAATCTGTCCTGCTTAACAGTGTTTCCATTCGTGTTTCCTGATTGGTGCTATTGCCTGCCTCTTGAGTCCCCTCCCTTTATTCGAAGGGTACGTGTCAGCTATGAAGCTGTGTTAGCCCTGGCCTAGGCTAGCAGCTGGGAAAATGCCTCACATTAGAATTTCAGCTTTATTCCATCCTCACTTATTAAGTTGTAAACATAATTTATACGTTCTGGGTGGGCAGACCATACCAGAGCTGCATTCTGGAGCCAAGGCCTTTTCTGCAGGTCTGTGTGAGGCCTAGGCAGCACCACAGGTGGCTGATTGCATGAACTCCACAGAGAACCACTCAGGATACGTGATGATGACTCAAACATTTCTTCGTTCCGTTCTCATTTTCCCTTCTTCCACGGTGTGTTTCCTTTCCACTGTGGGATAGACATGCTCCTGAATGTCCACTGTCTTCACTGTACACTTCTGTGAACTACCCAGACCAGCATGGAACATCAGACAAATTGCAAGTCTGGATTGTCGACAGCTTGGCCTTCCGTTAAAGGTTTCATCGGTGGTCTACACACAACTCCTGCCCTTTGGAGTGTGTCTTTGGAATGGACCCTCTTATTGCTCTCAGAGCAGGAAATCGAAGTACACAGGAAGAGACCGCCAGGGGGACAGTGGTCCTAGCTGCTGGAAATGCCTTTTGCAATCCGTGTTTATAAAAGTTCTTTCTCAGAGCCCATGATGGTTTGTCGTTTTTGTTTGTTTTCCTGCTGCGTCTCCAGGACTGGTCTAAAGGGTTTCACCACGCTCTCATTCAGGGCCACAGTGGGCAGCTCCTCTGCCTGAGCTTCCAACATGGAGCACAGCTTCTGCCGGCCACTCGGCCACTCATTAGGTGGTTTTCTCAACATGTGAACGCTGCTCTAGATGCCTTTTCCAGAGGAATTTGTATTGTTACAAGAAAGATATTTTTTCTGAAATGTAGAATGTTGTAAACTATTTCCAGGCATGTCAGACTCTGAACTCCAGGGAGATGTGGTCTGGAAGATGGAGAAGGCGTATTACTTTCTCAACTTTACTTTTTGTCCCAGATGGAATCACTTAAATGAAGTCATAGCTTTAGGTCCATGGAGCAGAGGCCGTGACAGAAAGAAATGCAGGCGATACTGTTCCCATGTATGTATCTTTATATAAATGCACATACATCACACGTACATAAGCACATACACAAATACATATACATATATATGTGTGTATACTCTACCTCAAATAGAGACAGAACCCTCCTCAATACTGTCAACTTTTCTTATATTTTCAAAGTAGATATGCACATGTATGTAAACATGCACAGACACATATATATATATACATATACAGCCTAGCTACTTTATAAAATAATTTAAATGTATTATTATTCCTACTTTATAAGAAAAATGTAGAGGAGAAAATGATCTCCCTGAGATCATAGTTAATTCACAATTGAGTCATAATTAAAATCCACAGTTCCAAAATTCTTATTTCAGTGCTCTGTGTCTCTCACTTAGAATATTATACTTCTCAAAGAGTCCATAACAATTCCTTTTCCTAAGCGTGGGATCACTGCTAAAAGACAACATAGAAAACTAGATGTTTTCTTCAGAGATTTAATCTACCTGTCCTTCAAAAGTGAAGACTTTATGGGTGACCAGGCCAGTCTGGTAACCCACTAAGTACAGGAATTTAATTTTCAAACGGGGCTTCTGAATAGAGGTTGTTAGGAGAAAATCTAAATCGATTCACTAGATTTTTCCTTTGACACGAAGGCAAACTGAAAAGTGGATATCTTTCTGCACCCTGAGAAACAGGGAATGTGAAAAAGTAAATGTCTAATGAGAAGAGATATTGTACCAATAAATTATGTGTCAGCTGGTCTTTTTGTCTTCCTGCCCTCAAGAAAGCCTCTCTAGGCCTGGTCCTGTGACCAGTTGTGACCTTCATTGCTCATGATACTAAGTTCACTTTCAGTCTGAATCCCAGAAAATCATCCTTCAATTTTAATTCAATAATCATTTTTTAAAGGAACAGGCATTTTGGAAGAATCGGCACCATTTGCTCCTTCGTGTATGGTTTTAAAAGGTCTATGTACATTCATTGAAACAGCAGATACTGCTGGATTTAGTACTTCACTGAAAATACTCTTAATTGTTGTTGATGCCAAAGTGAGCTATTTCTACATTTCATTGTCTGAAAGGGAAGATGATGTTGTTAACATCCATTGAGTTGAGCATCCCAAGCCTAACAGCATGATCTCATCCAAGTTGTTAGCAAAATAGAGGTAAATATCAAGTCTACTCTGCCATGGGCAAATGAACCAAGAATACAAACAAAACTTTCCCCTTGCCATGGAAATGTCTGCTAGTCTATCATAGTGTTGAGGAATTTCATTTTTCAGCCATCCATTTTATCTCTAATGTGTGCACTTCACCCCAAATGTGTAATCAAAAGCCGGGTTCATTCTGGGCTATCTCTTGCCAGAATTATTACATCTTTCTCCTCAAACTCTGGCTTCTTTCTTCTTTAGTTTAGTCAATCAAAATTGCTGTGACAAAAATCACACCTGTTTAAAGATAAAATTTTTTTTGTCATAATCTTTGAACAGGAATAAAAGCACTTTGAAAGGTATGCTATAGAAATATTAACAAATATTTAAAAGAAGTGTAATTTAGTATAATGTGCTCATGAGTGAATATTTTCTGCCGTTTCTCAGAGTTCATAGTCAAAATAGTCACCAACCCATAATTATGCACTGACTAAGTGTGTGCATGTTAACCCCCCATGCAAAAACTAAAGCCAATTTAACCAAAATGCCTGTTCCTTTAAAAAATGATTATTGAATTAAAATTGTCTTTATTTGGATCACAATACGTGTTGCCTTGGAGAACTCACCAGTCCAACCTTGACCCCAAGAACTGTGTCATACTTGCAAAGTCTGAAGAAAGACTCTTTTCATGCACACTGACAGCACATGCTACTAAGGAAATACTTGTCTCACCCAGGAGAGCAGGTGTTCTTGAGTCCAAGGAGAGGTTTGTGCTTCAAGCCAGAGAGAAGCTGAATACTGTGCCCACGGTTTTGAATGAATGCCTACTGGATGCTGAAGTCCTTAGAAAACAATCTCGCCGCTTTCTATTGTTTCCAATGCCCTATGCTTTGCTGGATTACTCAAGAGAAAAGCTCAAAGACAGTCAGCAAACTGCAGGTCAATTATTGGAAGTCTTTTGTCTAATCCAGGAACTAGCTGTCAAATTATATGTGAAATACGAATAAGTTCTTTCTATGCAGATTTTTTTTTATTTTAATGAAAAACACATTTTTAAAAAAAAATTTCATGAAGGGAAAAGTACTCCCACTATCATCTTTTTAAAGTTCAGCCCAAACAAAGAACTGAACTGTTACAACTGAGCATCTTAATACTGTGAAAAACTAGAAGTCACGCAATGTTTATAAAGTAAGTTGGAAAATGAACAGGTGTATTAGTTAGGGTTTCTACTGCTGTGATGAAACACCATGACCAAGGCAATTTATCAAAGAAAATATCTAATTAGGTTTACAGTTTCAGAGGGTTCGAGTCCATGACGGTGGAGCAAGGGCATGGTGGCGGGAACACAGAAGGCTCAAATCCTCATGACAAGTGGCGGGCAGAGCGAGCATGCTGGGAATGAGAGTCTTTTGCAACCCCAAAGCCTGCCCCTAGTGACACACCACACCTCTTCCAACAGTGACATCCCATAATCCTTCCCAGACAGTTCTACCACCGGGAACCGAGGATTCAAACTCCGAGGAATAAGCTTTCAATGACGAGCCTTTGGAGACAAACTTAAGTCATGTCGAAATCAGAGCACATTGAATGGAGACATTTTAAAGCATGGCATTTAAGGGAAGGAGTTAGCTGTCCTATAGTTTTCCCTGCACGTCCTTTCAAATCTGCTCACTTGAGGGATCAAAGGAGGAGGCTTAATCTGGTTTTGCTTCTAACAGATACATGAAATGTTTTTACTTAAAATGTGAAGTTTTGTTTAGATGACAACAGAAAGGTGGACTTCATTGAGCTTCATGTAGATGCTGCTCACTCTAAGAGTTAAGGAATACTGGAAAGAAAGAAGGAGGAGGGGTGAGGAAGGGGGAGGGAGAAGGAAGAAAAGAAAAGAAAACAGAGTGTACTAACAATCATATACCAAGAGATCATTTTTCTAATCTAATATCCCCTCAGGTCTGTCTAGAGACAATTTAGAAGGTATAGGTCTTCCGTGGTGTTTCTCCTTAATTGTTTAGGCCTCACCTACAGATCTGAATGAGTAAGATCAAAATACACATTCTGTATTCTGGTTTCTACTTCAGTTCACATACACCATTTCTTCTTACAATACATATTTCACACCAAACACTGAGGAATCAATACATTAAACACCTGTAGCAAGATCTTAGTTTATCCCTGCAATATCCATTTCCTCTCAATAATTAAATCCCAAATTTATAGTTAGACACATCACTACTCAGAATAAAGACTATGTTTTCCAGGCTTTCTTATAGATAGATGTGGCTACATGAGGTAGACAGATATCTTATTAAATGGAAAAAAAGAGACGTTTCCTTTTCTGATTGTTTATTGTGAGCAAAGACATTACAACTGAATTCCCAACAGCCATCTTGGGGCAGAAATAGAAGCTGACTTTAACAAATGATAAAATATAATAAGTCTGCATTCTTGATGCTATAATCTAACACAGCACATAAGCCAACCCCTTAACACAGAGCCTGTTCCGTGGAGGTGTCCATTAGATTCCATTCTTACCATGTTATTTAATAGCTAAAATTACTGGTTGATCAGTTATATATATTTTATCTCTTTGGGGCTTAAAAAATATAACAAGCTAGGCGTTGTTATCATGCACTTGTTTCAAAGAAACAAAAATTATGAGCAATATGAGCCCAAATTATGAGCAATAGATTGCCCAAAATCACAGGTCTAGTAATTGGTATATGGGACATTCCTCCAGTTTTGATTCCCACTGAATCTTCTTTCCACATTTCCTGTCTTATCATAAGGTCATTCACTAGTTTTTCTTTCTTTTGTCTTGTACATTTTTCAGTGGATTTTTACCTTTTTTAAGTGCAGCAATTGAGTGAGAAATAATTATACTGAAGTAGATATGTTTCTTTTCCCTAACAAAAACAAAAAGAAGCAACAATAAACTCCGTAGGGAAAAGGATATTTTGGACGAGATTTCTGGTATTTCCTGCTACTAATCATGCAGGAAATGTCTTTTTCATCCTCAGCCCCGCAAACTTTACATTCAGGATTTCAGCACGTCTATTTCAGACTGCATTCAATAATTGCTGGCCTCAGGGGGGTGGGACAAAAATACCAGTTTAAATGAAAAGCCAAAACTGAGAAGGAAAAGAACCCTCGCACAGTGCATCTAGAATGAATCTGCTTTATATATACAATTTGGCTAAGCTTCTAAGAGAAGCTTTAACTTTTTATGGAGATAATTTATTTCCAAATACTTTCAGCCTTGTGAATAATATTGAATAATGTTGAAGAAGATTACAAACCAGATTAATTAGAAGGCAGAAATACGTTAAAATCACAACTGCTTTATTTCAATGCATTTTTATTTTCAAATTGTGGACTGTGTGTAGAGTGCTTACTAGTGGGATGAACACAGAACTGGACAAAATTAATATTACATTTTTTCCTACACAGTTACTCATTTGATGACAATCTATATGATATTCTGAAGGTAGGAACTGTTGATTTACATTTTTGTGACTGAGAAGAAATGCCTGATAGCAGCAGACTAAAGGGAGAAGGATTTGTTTAGGTTCATGGTTTGAGCAGTATCATCAAGGTAAAAGTTTGAGCAGTATCACCATGGCAAAGTTTGTGACATTAGGAGCAGATAGCTGAAACTCTTCAGATCTCAATAAACTGAGAAACAGAATTCAACCAGAACCAGAGACAGGCTATAATCAGCAATGCCTTCCTCCACAGTGACTCACTTCACTTCTTCCAGTGAGACTCTACCATCTAGAGAGTCCAGCCCCTTCCCTAATAGCACTACCAGCTAGACACCATGTATGCAAAGACATGACCTCTGAGGGCATTTCACATAACAGGGACTCACCAAATCTGTGGTGTGTGAGGTGGAAATCAGAGCTGGCCTGTTAGATATTGCTGAAATTAGGTTATGTTGTACAAGAAACACTATCCCAATATTGAGGTTTAAAATAATGGACATGTATTAGCTCGCGATTTTATGAGTCACTGTTGTGGGCTGCCCTCACAGTTCTGGTGACCTGGGGTATGCTTTATTTAGCTTGGCTGAGACTCATGTCTACAAGCAACTGGAGGTTGACTAGGGCTGCCTGACTGGCGTGGTATACCCCCATTTCTCTGTGGAACATTTCATCTTCCATTCAGACGAGCTTGTGCTTGTTCACCCGAGACCTCATGGTTCTGACGGAAGTTAAAGGAAAGGCAAGTCCTTGTTGCCGCCACTCTTCACATGTCTGTTGTCTTGCATTTTCTTGTTCTGTTTATTAAAATGAGTTACATGGCCAGACCTAAAGTCAGGAAATCCTTGTGCAAAAACAAGAGTGAGGCAAGAAGAGAATGTTGGTAATTAATACTCCTTAACACATATGACAAATAGGAAGTTTTTTTGAAATGGTATGTGTGGGTGACTAATAATGGAAGAAATCTCACAGATGTATTATGCAGAATCCTCTAAAGGAACAAAATTGATAGAATGAATATATATATATATATATATATATATATATATATATATATATATATTTATATGTCATATATGTATGTGTGACTTATTAGACTTGCTTATTGTATGTGCTCCAGGTTGTCCAACAACGGCTGTTTGACATTAGTGAGTCTAAGTCTCAGTAGTTGAGACCATGAGACTGGATGTCCCTGCAGTTCCAATCTGGGCACTGAAGGCCTGGCAGATTCCTCGAGAGCTGCTGGTCTTTAACCTTCACTGGAATCTCAAAGAAGTTGGTTCTAATATCGGTGAATTAGTGGTGTAACCACAGGACAAATGGACTTGGCAGTAAGAGTGAGAGCAAGCAGGCCTGTAGCTGGAGTTTTTCTCTCCGGGTCCGCCAAGCCCCGGCAGCCCACTTATAAAATAAACACACAGATGCTTACGTTATTTAAACTGTATGGCCTAATGGCTCAGGCTTCTAGCTATCTAGTTCTTACATCTTAAATTAACCCATTTTTATAAATCTATACCTTGCCACATGGCTCGTGGCTTACCAGTATCTTACATGTGGCTTCTCATGGCAGAAGCTGGTAGTGTCTATCTGACCCAGCCTTCCTATTCCCAGAGTTCTCTTCTCTGCTTGTCCTGCCTACACTTCCTGCCCGGCTACTGGCCAATCAGCATTTTATTTATACAGAGCGATATCCACAGTACAGGCCAGAAGCAAGTTTCCTTCTCCCATGTCCTTTCAGGGGGTTACCACCAGGAAGTATGGTCCACAATGAAGGTGGGTCTTTTTGCTTGCAATTAACCTGACCAAGAAAATCCTTCACAGGAGTGCCCAAGTGGTTTTTATTTTAGATGACTTGAGATGAAGTCAACAACCGTGATTAGCCATTGTACAGAATGCTACACTACATCCAGAACACCTCTATGTGGGCAGAGAATGAGCTGTGTTCCCACTAGAAAGTCTTAGTAACTTTGATTACTAACAAGCTCAGCATATGTCAGCAGTATGAACCACCAGAAGCAAAAGAATCAATGGAAATGGAAATGACTTTACTACACTAAAGTCACAAAACCAACAGCATTCTCCCAGAACTTTTCAGGAGTCTTACTATGGTACCTATTCCTGATATAATACACAGCAAAGGACTGTAAAACACAAAAGGTGTCCACAGAAGTATAACGTAAGTGAGAAGAAGTTGGACATCCACTGTGTACAAACCCATTAAATGGTCTGAGGATGTTCAGTCCATGAAGAGAAGATGTTAAGATCGGAAGGTAGCTGATGATAGTATTCTTCAAGAATTTTAGAAACAATTGATTACAGAAGTGTGCATATGGTATGCCATGTGGCTTTAGTGGGAACGCGGAAGTTAAACAGAAGCAACAAGGAGGCAAGCTTAAGCACTGTAGTAAAATAACCCCTTCAAGGGAAGAGTCTTGGTGCCAGGGCATGAGCGTCTGTCTACTAAAATGGGGGAAACAGTGAGGACGACGGTAAGAGAGCAGCGAGGCTTCCAGAACTCACTGGGACCGTGAACAACACCATTAACAGCCCAATTCGCAGTCAGTCGAAAACACCTTAATTAATACTCCTCAAAATCAGCCCAAGAAAATGTCTTATTTACAGAAGCTTAAAATACACAACAGCTAGATGCTGATATGGACAAAGGACATTCAGTAAATGCTAAGGAAACTTGAAGGAAGAATATACTTTAATTAGTGCCACATAATTAGTTAGTGCCACATAAAGGTTCATTAATTCTAACAGATGCACTATATTAATGTAAAATGGCAGAAATAAGGGAAAATGGGTGCAGGGTAATGGAGAAATCTACTATCTTCACAAAGTTTCTGTGAACCCATTATTTTTCTTTAAAAAAAAAACTAAAAATAATTGGCATCAATTTGAAGTTTGACTTTGGTGTATATGTTTACTTTCATTTCCTTCAAGTTATTACGCTATTTTTTCAAGAATCTTCTTTTTCTATTAGGGTAATTCCATAGATAGCAACTACCTCCTTGTACATCGTTCATTTCTTCAGAGAACTAACACCTACCTTGACAGGATCACTGGAAAAAACGGCCATTGCCCTATCCGAAAAGCTGCTGTAACCAGAGAGCAAATCCTGGCTGGTTTTCTGTTTCAGAAACAAGAATGGCGACCCATGTGATCTGCACATGGAGTCCATGGAAACGCAGAATTTTTGACCTTCCACTGTTTTCGAACTGTGGCTGGCTGCTGAGAACTGTGGGAGACTCAGCAAGACACGGGAATGTTAATGAAGTCTCCTTGCCTGAAAGCAGTTGCTGTTGTAGAAAGCAACCACAGTTATTAACGATGATGAGATTCTGTAGGAAAATCTTGGCCATGTGAGCAGCTCTTCATCTTGCGAACACCTTTCTAACTATCCTCAGGAATGGACACTAGTGCCAAAGTGAGCAGTGTGAAGTGAG